>NC_142794.1:60359904-60504719 GCF_049724085.1 Artemia sp. Qi Xiang Cuo
TGTATATGGGATAATCTGCAGTACCTGCAAATATTTATCTAGACCTGTGAACGTTTGACACATCCAAAATTAGACTTCAAAATAGCACTTAAAAATAAGAGATTCGCGTCTCATATGCCATCTTCTATTCAAAGTACCAACTCCATAACTCATAATTAGCAGACCCATATATACGATGGGTATGTCTTTGTATCCTTGCCAAAAGCCAAAACAAGATACATTCATGAGTAGTATCCATATACACAGTCCGAAATACACATGGAATTACACAAGAATATACAGTGCATATCTATATACACAGTCCGAAATACACATACAATTACACATGAATTGCGCAAGGAAAAGCCATGCCTGAGACACTACACTCACGCGTGAATATTTTAAAAGTTGGCACTCTATAATGCATGTTATGAAACTAAAGTCGAGGTTTTTCAAGCTTGGCAATGTATAATGTGGTCATACATGTTTTGAGAGTCTGGTCGTAATAATAATTTAAGCATACAGGTTTTTTTCTGTTTTTGTTGTCAATTGCACAATGAATGTACGCCATGAGTTCACGTGTCCATTCTTAAAAAAAAAAATGGTAAAATATAAAGTAGTCAAACATGTTTTGAGGGCATGCATGAAATTATATAACTAAACATCCGTTTTTTATTCATCTTTGAAACCCCGTATAAAATATTCATGCATTGGAATTTAATTTTCATTATGTTTTAGCATATCGAGCATAGTACACTGGATTTTATTAACTCTGAAACAATGGATATTTCTATTTTCAATGTGAGTACACTTTCATTCTTTATTTCCAAAAAAAATCGTTTTACTAGTAAATTCAAATTTCAGGGGGACTTAGCCCCCCTCCCCTCCAACAATACAAAATCTTAAAATATAATGAGTATATTTGATAGAAAATTTTAAGTATGCTTTTTTCTATTATGTAAAACAAAAACTCTCTCCACCACTGCTATGTTTACAAGTTTTACTTGTTTTGAAACAGTTCTTTTTCGTTCAAAAATGTCCCCTTTTCCAATCGTGCGTTTAAAATGAGCTGTCTTTTTCCGGTTTGAATGAAAAGCTTCGGTGTTACAAAGAGAGTGACAGTTTTGGGACTCAAATTTCACACGCTATTGCTATCATAAATTAATGGCATATGCTTAATGAATTAGCAACAAGGATGTTCCTTGACAAAGAGAGAAAATTGTATTCTAGTCTAATTGAAGGAAATATATTTTATTTTCAATTGTATTCCATGATTAAGAAGGTTTTCCGATGTGAAAAAAAAAAGCTTTATAGTTTAGTTTTTACGGAAATGGCATATTTTCGTTCCAAACCTTGGATTTTTCAGGGCTTGAGTTGCACGGGAGTTGAGTTGCACGAGGGTTTAGTTGCACGGGGGTTCGGTTACATGCGGATTCAGTTACAGGGGGTTTAGTTAAATGTGGTTGAGTTGCATAGTCTCGTTGGAAAAAATTGGAGTTAATACTTAAACAGTTCTATTAAGAGCTATTGCTATGGAAATGGCTCATTTTTGAATCGAAACTACGCTTTTCTGACTGAAGATATACATTATAATTAGAGAATTGTGTATTGATAGTATTTTCTATAGTCTCGCTGGAAAAAATTGGAGTTCATACTTAAACAGTTCTATTAAGAGCTATTGCTATGGAAATGGCTCATTTTTGAATCGAAACTACGCTTTTCTGACTGAAGATACACATTTGAATCAGAAAAAGTGAAAATGTACACAACTGAAACAGAGAAGTGTGTTTTGACCGTATTTTCTATAGTCTCATTGGAAAAAATTGGAGTTCATACTTAAACAGTTACATTAAGAGCTATTGCTATGGAAATGTTTCATTTTTGAACCAAAACTACGCTTTCCTGACTGAAGATATACATGATAATCAGAGAAATGTGTTTTGATAGTATTTTCTATATTTTCGACGGAAAAAATTGGAGTTCATACTTAAACAGTTCTATTAAGAGCTATTTTTATGGAAATGGTTCATTTTTGAACAAAAACTACGCTTTTCTGGCTGAAAATATACAGTATAATCAGAGAATTGTGTATTGATAGTATTTTATATAGTCTCGCTGGAAAAAATTGGAGTTCATACTTAAACAGTTCTATTAAGAGCTATTGCCATGGAAATGGCTCATTTTTGAATCGAAACTACGCTTTTCTGACTGAAGATACACATTTGAATCAGAAAAAGTGAAAATGTACACAACTGAAACAGAGAAGTGTGTATTGAACATATTTTCTATAATTTAATCTTAAAAATAGGTGTTCAATGTTAAAAAATTCTATTAAAAGATATTTTTATGGAAATGGTTCATTTTTTAGCAAAAACTATGCTTTTCTGACCGAAGATATATATTATATTCAGAGAACTGTGTTTTCATATTATTCTCTATAATCTCGTTGGAAAAAATGGGAGTTCATACTTAAACAGTTCGATTAAGAGCTATTGCTATGGAAATGGTTAATTTTTTAACCAAAATTACGCTTTTCTGACTGACGATATACATTATAATCAGAAAAATGTGTTTTGATTGTATTTTCTCTATTTTCGTCTGAAAAATAGGAGTTCACACTTAAAAAGTTCTATTAAGAGCTATTTTTATGGAAATGGTTCATTTTTGAACCAAAACTACGCTTTTCTGACTGAAGATATACATTATAATCTGAGAAATGTGTTTTGATAGTATTCTCCACAGTCTCATTGGAAAACATTTGAGTTCTTACATAAACGATCTATTAAGAGTTATTGATATTGAAATGACTCGTTTTTGAGCTAAAACTATGATTTTCTGACTCAATATACACCGTTGAATCAGAAAATGTGAAAATGTACACAACTGAAACAGAGAAGTGTGTTTTGACCGTATTTTCTATAATTTCGTCTGAAAAATAGGAGTTCACACTTAAAAAGTTCTATTAAGAGCTATTTTTATGGAAATGGTTCATTTTTGAACCAAAACTACGCTTTTCTGACTGAAGATATACATTATAATCAGAGAAATCTGTTTTGATCATATTTTCTTATAATGTTTTTGGAAAAAATTGGAGTTCACACGTAAGAGTTATTTTTTTGTGGAAAATGACTCATTTTGGAACCAAAACTATGCTTTTCTGACTGAAAATACACAATTGAATCAGGCAAATGTATCTTGATCGTATTTTATGTAATTTTTCTGCATAAAATGGATTTCACACTTAAAAAGTTTCATTAAGAGCTATTTTTATGAAAATGACTCATTTCGATCCAAAACCACGCTTTTCTGACTGAAGATCCAAGAAATGGGTTTGTGGAAAAATCGCAGAAATTAAGAGTGAATTAAAGGAGTCACGTAAGAGAAATTTTAGATTGGAAAAGGAACTAAAACAAACCAATCTTATGTTCTATGGGATGCCGCATCCAAATAATCCGAACTCTAAACTAAGTGAGGACATTACAGTATGTATTAACAATTCTGTGCCTAACCTTTCACTATCAAAAAATGAAATACGAGATGCTCTTCGACTGAGAGGACCCTCGAACCCCCGCCCTATCCTTGTTAAATTCACGACCAAAATGACTCGTGATGCTGTCCTACGTAATGCTAAACAGTTTAAAAGAAATGGGTATTCAGTCACCCCAGACTATACACCAGAGGAACGGGAGGCCCGAAAAGCATTAAGACCCCTGATAATCCAAGCTATAAGTGAAAACAGAGCATTGAAATTGCGTGGTACAAAATTTACATAGACAACCAGATTTTTTCTTATGATTTTGATAAAAAAAAAGGTTTTGGAGGCTGCAGAATCGGCAAATGGTCAGCAACCGACCGGAGTTGATAGTTCAAAAAGGGATTCTATTCCTCGTCGGGCCATTGTCAATCAAGTCAAAATTGAAACTACCATCTTTATCATCAACGTCAGTAAATCTATCAAATTTACCGTTCCAAACACACAGCTCCAGCAATGGCATACATTTTTATGACCTAGAAGGAGCCGTCCCCGACAGATAGATTTAGTCTCCTCTAGGAAAATTGATTTAAACATTAAACATCTGTCTATCTTCCGGTTACTCGTAAACATATTTCGGTTACTCGTTAGCCCCAGTAGAAATTAAATAAAAAAAATGGATTTTTTCAAGTGAAAGTAAGGAGCAGCATTAAAACTCAAAACAAACAGAAATATTTTCGTATATGAAGGGGTCACCATCCTCTTCCTGTTTCAGGAGTCCTTCTTAAAAATTGGGGCAAACAGTCAAGCTTTAGCGTAAACAGTAAGGTATTGAGGAGGGGGGCAACCCCTGCATATACGGAATAATTTTTCTTCGTTTTGGGCATAAGTGTTGCTCCTTACTTTCAGTTGAAGGTATTGGTTTTTTAATTGAATATCCGATCGTTTTTCAAATAATGTCGGTAAATATGGCTTACCTTCCATGAAAAATTCACTCCAAAGCATATCAAACTGTTGATATGCTAGCTTACTCTAAAAATAATGAAAACATAACAATTTAATGCATAATATATTTTTAATGAAATAATGCTATGTAGAATATTAATACAAAATTATATTATGACACATAGTCATACAAACGTTCACTCTTAAACATCCAGAAACGATGGTCCCATGATATGGAATAGTCTTTACCATGTCTAATGCATTTATCACGATCAGGTATGACCTTAGGTATCCAGTGCGCGAAGAACCTGACCTCGTCTTCAGGACGATGATAAACCCCTTCAAATTTAGGACACTTAAATTCTTCTAGAGTGAAAAGTGGAATCCGAGGGTCACACTTTTGAATTAAAACTTTATCTGTAGGTACATTACCCTTTACATAGAGTGCTTCAACTCCGAAAAAGCTGCAAATTTCACTGACTTCCTCCTGGACATTTCTCAGTTCCTGACCACTATTATTAAGTGGTGTAATCACTCTATCGTAGAATCTCAGTCTGTTTATACGATGTAATGTAGTAATCCACAAGCTTTTATCATACTCATACATGTTGTAGTTCACTATCCAATGATAACAGTCAATTTCTTCAAGTTCCATTGACAATAATAAAAATGCACATTCAAATATAACACCACAAGATGATTTTTTCAAACCGATAAATTCTGTGTCATAGAGTCCTATCATTTTGGAAGGTATTAATGTACTTGTTAGTAAGAGAAATACATCATCAAACTTTTATACCTTCACTCAAGGTCGAATGGAGTTATGGCTAAGGGGGATGACTCCTAAAAGCATCTGAATTAATTTTGCGGAGGAGTCATAAAACCCTTAGAATTCATTGCGGGGAGAAGTCATAGAACTCTAGGTATCTCTTGCATGCACATGAAGTCTGTAAATTACATTTTTTTTTTATTTCTGTATTGTGTATCCAAGAGGTGAATTCAAGAAAGACATTTTGTCATTTTAAGATATGTACAAAAGAAAAAGATAAAAAATAAATATAGTTGAATAATTTAGAAGTTTAAAAAAAATAGTTTTTTTTATGAAAAAAAAAATATTGAATTAGAACCATCAGTCATCATCATTATGAGTATCCAAAACTGGACTTAAGTTTCACATTTGAACTAGAGAATTGTATTTTCCATAATTTTCTTACAAGAAACTAGAGTTTACGGTCAAAAACCCTTAATAGCTCAGATTTTACGGAAATAGTGTGTCTGACAATAGATTTACGCAAATTCCTTTTCTTACATCTCTGATGTTTTAATGGACATTCTAAACGCTTGATATGCTAGCTTACTCTAAAAAATAATGAACACATAACAATGTAATATTTTTAATGATATAATGCTATGTAGAATATTAATACAAAAATATATTATGATACATTATTAATATCAATGATTAACTTTGGACATTTTGAATCTGTTCCATAAAATAGTTCACCATGTTCTCTCTTGATAATGGAGTTATTGTCTTCTCTTAGTTCGTAATCAGTAGAATAATCATTATTACATTTTGAATCATACACAATTTTTACTGGTGTCTCATGAACAGGCTCAATATGCTTTTAACAGCCTCTATTTTCTGTCCCTTTTTAAGTTTTGATGTTGCTCCTTACTTTCAGTTGAAGAAACGATATTCCAATTCTTGCATTTTATGAAAGAAATTCAAAATGAACTTTGAAAAATTTAGAGAATGTAACTGTGACAAGGTAAAGCACAACAAAACACTACTGAAATATTCAAACTCTTGCATTTCACGACAGAAATTCAAAATGAACTTCGAAAAATCAAGAAAATGTAACTGTGACAAGGTAAAGCACAACAAGTCACTACGGAAATATTCCAACTCTTGCATTTCACGACAGAAATTCAAAATGAACTTTGAAAAATCATGAGAATGCAGCTGTGACAAGGTAAACCACAACAAGACACTACTGAAATATGCCAATTCTTGCATTTCACGAAAGAAATTCAAAATGAACTTTGAAAAATTAAGAGAATGTAACTGTGACAAGGTAAAGCACAACAAAACGCTACTGAAATATTCCAACTCTTGCATTTCAATGAAAGAAATTCAAAATGAACCATGAAAATCAACAGAATGTAACTGTGACAAGGTAAAGCACAACAAAACACTACTGAAATATTCCAACTCTTGCATTTCACGACAGAAATTCAAAATGAACTTTGAAAAATCAAGAGAACGTAAATGTGACAAGGTACAGCACAACAAAACACTACTGAAATATTCCAACTCTTGCATTTAAATGAAAGAAATTCAAAATGAACTATGAAAATCAATGTGTGAACTCCTATTTTTTCAGTCGAAATTATAGAAAATTTTATCAAAAACCCATTTCTTGGATCTTCAGTCAGAAAAGCGTGGTTTTGGATCGAAATGAGTCATTTTCATAAAAATAGCTCTTAATGAAACTTTTTAAGTGTGAAATCCATATTATGCAGCAAAATTACAGAAAATACGATCAAGATACATTTGCCTGATTCAATTGTGTATTTTCAGTCAGAAAAGCATAGTTTTGGTTCCAAAATGTTTGAAACTGTTCACATAGTTTGGTTTCCACAAAAAAATGACTCTTAATGGATCTTCTTACGTGTGAACTCCTATTTTTTCCAAAAAAATTATAAGAAAATATGATCAAAACACATTTCTCTGATTATAATGTATATCTTCAGTCAGAAAAGCGTAGTTTTGGTTCAAAAATGAACCATTTCCATAAAAATAGCTCTTAATAGAACTTTTTAAGTGTGAACTCCTATTTTTCAGACGAAATTATAGAAAATATGGTCAAAACACACTTCTCTGTTTCAGTTGTGTACTTTTTCACATTTTCTGATTCAAATGTGTATCTTCAGTCAGAAAAGCATAGTTTCGATTAAAAAATGAGCCATTTCCATAGCAATAGCTCTTAATAGAATCGTTTAAGTATGAACTCCAATTTTTTCCAACGAGACTATGGAAAATACTATCAAAACACATTTCTCTGATTATAATGTATATCTTCAGTCAGAAAAGCGTAGTTTTGGTTCAAAAATAAACCATTTCCATAAAAATAGCTCTTAATAGAACTTTTTAAGTGTGAACTCCTATTTTTCAGACGAAAATATAGAAAATACTATCAAAACACATTTCTCTGATTATAATGTATATCTTCAGTCAGAAAAGCATAGTTTTGGTTCAAAAATGAAACATTTCCATAGCAATAGCTCTTAATAGAACTGTTTAAGTATGAACTCCAATTTTTTCCAACGAGATTATAAAAATACTATCAAAACACATTTCTCTGATTATAATGTATATCTTCAGTCAGAAAAGCGTAGTTTTGGTTCAAAAATGAACCATTTCCCTAAAAATAGCTCTTAATAGAACTTTTTAAGTGTGAACTCCTATTTTTCAGACGAAATTATAGAAAATACGGTCAAAACACACTTCTCTGTTTCAGCTGTGTACATTTTCACTTTTTCTGATTCAAATGTGTATCTTCAGTCAGAAAAATGTAGTTTCGATTCAAAAATGAGCCATTTCCATAGCAATAGCTCTTAATAGAACTGTTTAAGTATGAACTCCATTTTTTTCCAGCGAGACTATAGAAAATACTATTAATACACAATTATCTGATTATAATGTATATCTTCAGTCAGAAAAGCGTAGTTTTGGTTCAAAAATAAACCATTTCCATAAAAATAGCTCGTAATAGAACTGTTTAAGTATGAACTCCAATTTTTTCCAACAATTATATAGAAAATGCTATCAAAACAAATTTCTCTGAATTTCATTTATACCTTCAGTCAGAATAGCGTAGATTCTGTTCAAAATTGAGCCAATTCCGTGGAAATAGCTCTTATTGAAACTTTTTATGCCAGAACTCCAATTTTTTAAAGTGGTACTATATAAAATACTGTCAAAACACACTTCTCTGTTTCAGTTGTGTACATTTTCACTTTTTCTGATTCAAATTATTTAATTATGATTAAAAGAGATAAGTGAAGTCGCAAAACGCCTTAGCTCTTTAAGAGAACAGCACTTAATAGTTCTTCTCGAAGTTGGAAAGTCAGAAAAGCGTAGTCTCGATTCAAGAATGAGCCATTTCCATGGCAATAGCTATTAATAGAACTGTTTAAGTATGAACTCCAATTTTTTCCAGCGAGACTATAGAAAATACTATCAATACAAACTTCTCTAATAATAATGTATATTTTCAGTCAGAAAAGCGTAGTTTCGATTCAAAAATGAGCCATTTCCATAGTAATAGCTCTTAATAGAACTGTTTAAGTATGAACTCCAATTTTTTACAACGAGACTATGCAACTCAAAAACATTTAACTAAACCCCCTGTAACTGAATCCGCATGTAACCGAACCCCCGTGCAACTGAACCCTCGTGCAACTCAACTCTCCCGTGCAACTCAAGCCCTGAAAAAGCCAAGCTTTGGAACGAAAATATGCAAGCTTTTTTTTTTCACATCGTAAAACCTTCTTAATCATGGAATACAATTGAAAATAAAATATATTTCCTTTAATTAGACTAGAATAAAATTTTCTCTCTTTGTCAAGGAACATCTTTGTTGCTAATTCATTAAGCATATGCCATTAATTTATGATAGCAATAGCGTGTGAAATTTGAGTCCCAAAACTGTCACTCTCTTTGTAACACCGAAGCTTTTCATTCAAACCGGAAAAAGACAGCACATTTTAAACGCACGATTGGAAAAGGGGACATTTTTGAACGAAAAAGAACTGTTTCAAAACAAGTAAAACTTGTAAACATAGCAGCGGTGGAGAGAGTTTTTGTTTCACATAATAGAAAAAAACATACTTAGCGTTTTCTATCAAATATACTCATTATATTTTAAGATTTTGTATTGTTGGAGGGGGAGGGGGCTAAGTCCCCCTGAAATTTGAATTTACTAGTAAAACGATTTTTTTTTTGGAAATAAAGAATGAAAGTGTACTCACATTAAAAATAGAAATATACATTGTTTCAGAGTTAATAAAATACAGTGTACTATGCTCGATATGCTCAAACATAATGAAAATTGAATTCCAATTCTTGAACATTTTATACAGGGTTTCAAGGATGAATATAAACCGGATGTTGAGTTATATAATTTCATGCATGCCCTCAAAACATGTTTGACTACTTTATATCATACCAGTTTTTTTTAAGAATGTACACGTGAACTCATGACGTACATTCATTGTGCAATTGACAACAAAAACAGAAAAAAACCTGTATGCTTAAATTATTATTACGACCAAACTCTCAAAACATGTATGACCACATTATACATTGCCAAGTTTAAAAAACCTCGACTTTAGTTTCATAACATACATTATAGTGTGCCAACTTTTAAAATATTCACGCGTGAGTGTAATGTCTCAGGCATGGCTTTTCCTTGCGCAATTCATGTGTAATTGTATGTGTATTTCGGACTGTGTATATAGATATGCACTGTATATTCTTGTGTAATTCCATTTGTATTTCGGACTGTGTATATGGATACTACTTTCAAGTTTTGTGACAAAAACCAGTTTTTAACGTAGTGCATAAACGTGGCCCATCGAGTCGGCCATAGAGTCGTTTTTGGTTTAGAATTGGCATGTCATTACCTTCGTATTAGTTTAAGAAACAAAACAAGTCTTGTGACGTCAGCTCGTAAACATGCCCCTTTTCGACAAGAATTCATTTTTGTTTTGAAGCGGCCAGGCCACATCAAACCTGTTTCAAACATGCCACAAAGCGGCTGATCCTGTTTTCGACCGACCCTACTTTCTGACGTTCTTACTGATAGAATTTTAAGGCAATCTATAAAACAACGGTGCCAATCTTTACCTGTAATTCCTCCACTGTCTCCACTTCCTTTGCTGTTCCGTTATCCGGTACTATTATACTCTTAATGATGGCATAAGTGTATTAAAATTTACGCGCTTCTAGGGGAATACAGTCGAAAGCATATCAGCTATCGTTTTCAAGTAAGTTTTTAGTCCTTTTGCTTGTTCCTCTGTAAATATTTATCATATGTTGTAACAGGGTGTGAAGAAACTCAGGTCCAGACTTTTTAGAGGGATATTCAGCATCTCAACTTTTTTTTATGTAGTTTTGCAGCGTTCCTCTAAGGACACCTATGGCACTTCCAGGGAATCCAACTGAATTCTTGTAGAATAAGAGAAACAACTGCTGTTTTAGTTTTCTTCTGGATCACAGCCACCTTTCTTTCTTTTCTCTTCTGTTTTACTTTTAAGCATTTTATCTTGAATGAAATTTAACAGAAAAAATAGAGCTTCAGTTCACATACTGTTCTGACAGGATTAAACAACGCCTGAAATAACAAAGTTTCGGCTTTTGAGCGTGCCTTTATCCTTACAATATGCTGTTTACATCGCCCTTACAAGCATATCTCAGTTTCGGACATCTTGGCACAACAAGCTGAATTTATCCCAGGTATTGTGGCTGAACATGGGAGTTCGCTATCCTGCAGGATGAAAAATACTAACAGCAAACTGGTGAAGATGGCACGTCTCGGAAGCTGCCAAAAACAGGCAAATAATAAGAGAATGCAGTGTGAGTTTACAACACGAGTTTTCTAGTATTCGTAATTAGGCGTAGGCTTTCAGACAAAATTGAACAAAATTCCAGAGTTAATCACCTTAAAACCTGATCTAATCTGATATTTTTGGTAAAAGCATTAATTAAGGTCAGACATTTTAAAAACATACACTGCCATCTGTCAGAGCTTTTATAATCCACCAGAAGCCCTATAGGTTTTTATATGGAAACTGTTTGCTTTGGCTAAACGTGGGCCGGTCTCCCCTATACCAATTTTGATATTTAATTTTGCCCAACTGTAAACTATTGAATTGAATTCTCAGAAGAAGCTGTTATCTAACCAAAATGTGATTTGTGTCAAATCGATTTTATGGTTTTTATGTTTTCTGGAAATTGGAAGTAGGATAGTGGGTCTCTTATATTATACTTTTGCAGGAAAAGTAGAACATGGAAAATGTTGAAGGCCAAGTTTTAGCGAAATATAGAATGACTAGTTTCTAAAGACCTATATTCAAAGGACATCGGGAAGTATTAGTAAGACCCCTCCCCCCTCCATAACAGAAGCGGCTGCCCCCCTCTACACAAGATGCTGCCTACACCCATGAACAAGTAGGCTACAGAATATGGATTATCTGGATTCACTCTTGTAGTCAAAAATCAGACTCACATCTATTGTAGTAGAGCCCTGTTTCATTCTTTTTTTTACTTTTTGTATAGCAATGAGACTCTTATATGATTCATGAAGATTCATATGTTAAAAATTTTCTTGTTTGAAGGAATATAACAAACAGAAGACATCATTTAATCATCAGTATTAATAAATGACAAATCAAAATCTGTTGGGATGTATTCGTATTTTCTATTATCTTCACAGCAGTAATGCAGTGACGATATTCGTTGCTAATCATGCTTCCCTTCGCACAGAAGGTCATATCATGAGCTTAGTCCTTGAGGTTATTTAAAGAGGTGAATGCGAGTTTACTGGTGACAATAATATCCATATTTGTTTTTGTGCTGAAAAATATCAAATTAAAAATCTAACTGATTTCTGCCATCGTTACACTTTGCTTCTTCTGTCACCTTATAAATCTTTGCAAATTTTTGAAATATGTCACGATTTCAAGATTCCAAGAAATATGTGAATAGAACCTTAATAATTTAACCTCTATTAGCAATTGTCTTGCTGAAAACTTTGATAGAATCTTACTCGAGGACTTTTTAGCAATTAGACCTAATATTGCACTTCAATTGCATACTCATGAAAAAACACACTGATTCAGAGTTACGGGTCGATAGAAATCCCAATAAAATGTTTTTCTAATGTTCTGTGTGACTGGGTTGAAAAGGAACGAAATGAACGTGGAAAACATAAAATGGAAATTCTTGGATGTTTTGATTTTATTAAACTATATGAAAATAAAAAAAGTTAAATTTCTTGTTTTCTTCCAAAATGTGTCAAAAGCCTAATACAATTCCTACAAAGTCATTACCACCATTGTTTCTGCCCCAAGTTCAATGGTGTTTGCATTCCCACTCTCAAAGCATGATAAGTAAAGTCACATTAAAATTCACATTTGCTCATTTGCTCCATATATTACTCTGATAAACCTTTAGAGGGATTCCGTTTCACCACCCTAACATCCTCTCATTCTGAAAAATATGTCTGGAATAAGTGAGTATTGTAGATGCTAAGGGGGTTATAGCTGCCCTCTTGTAGTAGAACTATTTTATTTTCTTTCAGCTAGAATATCACCTACATGTGCTTACCATCACAGAAGTGAGTAGAATGTATCTATCCAATTACTTGGAGGCACCAAACTTTGAAGTATAATAAAAACAACCTTCAACTTTTTTGGAATTTTGTATTTTAGATTTTTGTATGTTTTTAAACGAATTCTAAAACTATGTATTTTTATGTGTATACGTATATTGATACCTAATAAATGAATCATCAAGAAATATTTGCTTGTCTTTCAATTATATTTATATGGGGTCTCCAGGAAACTTGCAATCACAAATGGGGTCGTGAATGAAAAAAGCTTAGGAAGCCCTGCCCTACATGGATGTCCGAAAAGGACTATCTTTTCGTTTACTTATTTTCAGCTTTTTGTCGTGTTTTGTTCCAACTAAAAATGGAAAAAAAACCTTTTTCCTCTTTCATACAAAAATAAACCTTATTATTTTTTGTGTGGCATGCAGTCATTATTAATAGGGGATGTGTGATAAGACATTCTTGGTGCATTGCGTGATTGTTCATCCGTTTTTGCTTTCAATATCAATTACCTTTTTCTAGGCGAGCTCTAAATGTCTTAAGTTTTGTTACTATATTCTTATCTTTCTCAAATATTGTTTTCTCGTGCCGTGAAGTGGTTCTAGCGGACATTCACTTTTTTTTTCTAGAAAAGTTTTTAAAGTGGAATTAACAGACATGATAAAAGGAACCAAAATTAGATCGTATTAATGAACATTAAACATTGAATAAAATGTTTTAAGTATTGCTTCATTTGCTCTTAACTACTACAAAATTTTACAGTTGTAACGGTTTAAATTGTGTTTATTTAAATTGTAGTGCAATAGAGAAGAACTTGTAGGGCTCAAGCCCTATGCCGAAAATAACAGTAATTGCCTTGAATGAGTTTTTTCCAGTATTTCCAGTGTGTTTTTTAGTGTATATAGAAAATTTTCAGGAGTATTTTACTGTTTTGTCACTCGTACTGCACGAAACTCAACATTCTGGTTTGCTAGTTGAGCTAAATACCGCTAGTAGACAGTGAACAGAACTAATCTGTATTGCTTCAAATAGCTCACGAGAGGGCTGAAAACTTCTAATTTTGAGCATATGATCCCTAAAACAGTAATCCTTGAACCGAGCCACGTATATCAAATTCATGTTTTACCCATGTGCTGACTCCTTGGTACCCAGGGGTAATTGCTTCAAAATTTTAAATTTAATAAAATCACACATCAGCGAGATTGATCTCAATAGTAGTTTTCTTTTTGATTCTCTGAGACCTGTTGCCTCTAGCTGAAGGCCTGGAACAAAAGAATTACCTTGAACCGGATAATGTAAGTCCCAGTATACTCATCAATGACTCTAAAGTACAAAGGTCCTAAAATTGAACAGAAAGATTTTTAGCATAATACTTTTTAGTACAAACAGAATAATTTCACAACTATTTGGCAAATGGTTTTTCAAAATAGGCTGTAGACGAAAAATAACAACGTAATAAACCACGAAATATTTCGTAAGAAAGTGGCAGTACACTAGAATTAAAGTTAAATAAATACTTAAACCTTCTAGAAAACTAGACAACGAAATATGCATGTTGCAGCGTACAATATTCAGATATTAGGAAATATAGTTTCTAACGAAAGTTGGAGTCACATTTTTTTAAATAGTAGGGAGTGATGAAGATTTTAATTATTTATTACGGTCAAATTTGAGCTTTTAGCTGTAAATCAATGGCATGTTGTTTTTGCGCAGTATATCCTTTTCCTGAATAAATTTATGCTAAAAACATGAAATTACAAATTGACATAATATAATGAAAGTATAATTAAAAAAAAGTTTAACTCGTTAATGTGCCCACAAGTTTTAGTTGAGTTGTTGCAAAATAAAAAACCTGCACCGATAAATGAGATGAATTTGGACTGTGATTCATGTAAAAATGGGAACTAAAAACACAAATAAAATAAAATAAATAATGCCTAAATATCTAATCAGGTTTAGTTTCTGGAAACAACAGTAAATTGAAAACATTTTTCTTTGGATTCCTCACAATCACTTTATATTCTTTCTCTTCGGCAATTCATATTCCGAATGAATTAACATGATCATATAAATAAATTTTTTTTCCTTTCCCTTATGAAGTTTTACTAAGAGTTAAAGCTCAGATTCGGTATGTGTTTTCTAATTTTTTTACGAGTTGCTTAAAAATTGAAAATTTGTCCGAGTGCAGGTTTTTTCGTTTTATCAAATAGTTCGTGGTAATAGAAATTACATAATGAGATTTAGCGTATAAGAAAACTTTACTGTAGAGGTTTCAAGCTCCTAGGTACAGAAACATGGAAGTTTGCATATTTTGCCAGAAGAAAGATCACGGATGCTTCTTTATTTATCTTTTTTGTTTGTTTATTTTTCCTAGAGATGATTGTATCAAACCGATGATTTTAGAAGATTGTAAGAGGGCTCATTTGATCGAAAATCAATAGTTCTAGTGTCCTTTTAAGTGATAAAAAAATGGGAGGGCATCCAACCCCCCTCCAACGCTCCTTTTTCCCCAAAGTCACCTGATCATTATTTTTAGATAGCCGTTCTGTCCAGCATAAATGAAATTTCTACTAACTATGCTTGTGGGGATCAGATGTCACCCCATAGCCCCTGGGAAAAGGGCTGCAAGTTACGAAATATACCTGTTGTTTACGTATGTATTTATTACTGGGAAGTATACTAAAGTTTTTGGTTTTCATGGGAGGATTTTCCAATTAGGGGAGATTTTTCACGGTGAGAATTTTCCTTGAAGAGGGAAGTTCCCGGGGCTGAGCTTTCCATGGAAAATTTTACACTGGGGGAAATTGCCAGAACTATCTTATGAAATTATAGTTTTTTTTAAAATTAAAGCTTCCAGTCTAAAAAGCCAACTATTTTTTTTTTCAGAAGCTGAACAATTAGCTAGTTTGTAATAGCCTTTTAAATAAAAGATTAGTAAGGTAAACGAATCAACAGCTTTTTGTTGCCTCCTAAGTGTTAAAACATGTCTGGTTTTCTAGGGGCTAAAGTGGGAAACAGTATACACATCAATAGGAAACATTTTAAAATACCATGTTAAAGACCCGAGCGAACTTAAAGAACACGAATACTTTTATACAAAACACAAGGAGAATACTGGTTATATAAAGACAATTCGGGCTGGAAAACATATGGAGAGAAGAATAGTTAAACTAACTTCTCCTGAAATTGATATGCATGAATAGTAAACCACTGAACTTGAAATCCTGAACCGTTCAAGTTCATTTATTAGACAAAGGCTCAAGAAAAGCATTGTAGTTATTAAAAATAATTTTGCCACAACTGGATTTATACCACAACTATATAAACTGATCAGAAGCCAGATTGGTTAAGAGCAATATTTATAATTTCTGAGATTTAAGCATTAAAGTACATGACCAATGGCAAAGAAATGAAGTTTACTTGTAAAGAATCTGGTGACGAAAAAACCTTTTGTTCTTTTTATTTCTTTATAACTTTGTCTTAAAAAACCTAAAACGAGCTTGCACTTTTCTTTATTGGCTTCAAATTTGATATAGAAACAACAGGTAAATACAACAACAGGTAAAAAGGGGTTGTTACTTTGCTTCCATTTCTGACATATTCTGAAAGCGTAATGTAGTTGGCCAAAAAATCCTGACGATAAACCATTGCTATTAAATCACAATTGACCCCCAGGTATTACCTTTCTTTTCTCTTTTGTTGAATCTTGACTTAATACGTTCATAAGAATACTCTAAAAGGCAAGATCAATATAAAAACGATAAACAATTTTGGCCATCACATGATAACTGATTATTTCTTAAGCCTTTAACTAAGTTCCAGCTCAAATGCATTTAAGTGTGTTTTTTATACTCAGAAATATCAGAAAAGACCAAAATCCAGGAATTATTTCCCTCTACATGATTCGTCCATTGAAATAAAATCCTGTGATTTATCCTGTTTTTGAATTTTCCCCCATGTCTATTTTGTGGATTTGATCAAACTTAATCCTGAAAGAACATAAATTGGTTAAAGTTTATCTCCGTTTGATGTTTACTCAACCTCTTCAAGCAAAATATTTCTTTAGGCTATCTGTGCACGCTGTTCCATTTTCAGTTATGTTTAAAAAAAAAAACTTTTCCGCGTGCTTTTTCGATCATGCTACTAAACTGGAACAGTAATCATGGTCTTCATTACAGAATATTGACATTTAATGTTCTATTTCTTACAGAAATAAAGAATGAAAATTAGATGTTAGAGCTTTTTATGTGCTAACTTAAGCAGATATTAAAACCGCTTTGAAATAGATGCAAGGCTCATTTACAAATTATTCTTTAATCCTACGGGCTTATGGACCTGGAGAGTTGGGCATATTTATGCGAGCTGTATACTTATTGAAAAATTGGAATTAAAATCATTGAAAATACATGTCAGGTAATCTTATGATATTCCAAATCTACTTAGTCATGCACTGATTATGTCACATTTGTAATTTTCAGTTGTGAGGTTTAAAACCAAAAAAGCAAGAAGTTTTACACTTTAATAACGAGATCACAATGCTGAAATTCTAACTATTGGAGCTTGCACGTCCAACTCTCTTTCAGCCTCAGAAGGTTGTCCTTGCCCAGGATCTGTCCTTGAATATGGAAGTGGGATTCCCTCTGGACAAACGGAATGAGGCCCATGCGGACTAAAGTTATAACCAATTTCGCTAGCGCGGAGAATAATGCTTGTACTCTCAGCTTTGCTTGACATTTCTGACCTGAAATTGGACAATTGAAACGTTATTGTGGCAGTCAGAGAGATATCTGAATTTCTTACTCCTATACATGTTTCCTAGAGCATTATTTGGGGCTGGTTAAGAAAAAGTTGTGTCCTATGGGCAAAATTGTGAAATACAAGTAAATAAGTATGTTTTTATAAAACAGTTCATTAAAACTGTTTTAAAGGATAAAAAGGGGTAGATATTTAAAAAATTATACGTTTGAGAATGTTATAAAGGCTTTTAATATTAAAACCTTTAGTTTACATAATTTCGAGTCTTTTAGGGTTGTGTTTAGTGGGTGGAAACATTTTTAACCGTTCCCCTTTCTGCACAGTCACACTTCACTGATTTTTGCATACCACACGGGATGAATTGTATGTAAAAGTACCACTGGTAATTTCTATTCATCCATGATTTTTCTTATGCAACAATATTCCTGTTGCTAAAAATAACTATGATGAGGATACTATATTGTTATTTCAGCCACTAGTAGTGGAGGTTATATTTTTTTTTTCTCAAGGTTGAAACCAAGTTTCAAAACTCCACTGATTACGATTGTACGAGTTTATTCTTGATGTCATTCAACATATGAATGAGAGTGTTTGATACTTATTCCTGACTACAAGTGTCTTGATGAAGGTATTTAGAGTTAGTGAGGTACCAGTAATTTTTGTTGCAACTGCTTTGACAGGGCTCTCGTTGGAGATTTTCTTGGAAGTATTGTGAATACTTTTTGTATGCAGACAAAATTACCACGTCAAAACGTGTTTGTGGTTAATTAGGTTATAAAAAACACTAAAAACTCTTAAGGAAACACTAAAAAGTTTTCCCTCGACAACGTCTCTTTTTGAGAGAATTCACATAATAAATAGAATATCCCCAATGTAAAAATGGAGAGATAAAGATAGAATAGATTTCCACGTCCTTCCCAGTGATAAAAAATCAATAGTCTGTACTGGAAACCTATTTTCAAGAAAGGTTCAATCATCATTGTAGGGAAATGAATAACATACAATTTTAGTTCCAAGTTTTCAAACGTTCAATTACTGGCAATAATTTTTAAAAGAGAAAATAATTTCAATGATGCAGAGAAAAGGTCAGGGGTAGACTTGAAATTTATCTAAAACATGCTGGGATTATATCTTGATTGTTGTATGCTTAGGTTTAGCCAACAACAAAATGTCAGACATTTTTACTTCAACACGTGTATTTTGAATCGTGGTAATTTATTTCTTCAATTAATTTAGAAAAAAAACGAAAAAATAGAATTCTTAGAAAAAATAGTTTTTCAAAGAAAACTAAAGAGACTGGTCAAAACCTAAGGAAATTAGCAATAAAATTATTAAAAAGTTCAAACTTAAAACGAACAGAAATTACTATCAATGGACAAATGGAAATCAAAACGAGCAGAAATTAAAATGAAAAATCACATCAAGCATACAAAGTAACCGATAGTCCTTTGGATCAGTAAATGGAATCCTAAAATGAACAGGCATTCAAATTAATAAACACGTAAAGCTTAAAAAAAGAAATTGCCATAAACAGGAGTAAGGCTACCGCCCCTTAATCTTCAAAAGGCAGGAGTGTCATTTGCGCTTTACTGTAAACGATTTATATTTTAAGCACCAGTTTCTCATTTGTCATAACGTCAACAACAACAACACAGACACAAAAATATAATATTATAAAGCTAATCAAGGTATACAAATAAAAGTGATGTTATCTCCATTCCTTTTATACCCACTCAACGGCGTGAGTGCCATTTAAATTTTATTGAAAACAATATGTATTTTTGAGAAAGTTATTATTTCTTTTATTTTTTTGGTATTATTTCTGCTCAACTTAGATTTTAACTAGCTGCACAGAAAAAAAAGATACCGTCACTGCAGAATACCGTACTTGGTGCCACTTTTTTGTTTTTCAAGCCAATGAATTTTCCTCGTTATTCAAGCCAAGGGAAAGCCAAGGGATCCTTTTCTCTCAACGCCTGTAATAGTCCCCCCAAAAACTCCTTCAGAATAGTCTATTCTAGTCAATAGTCTATTCAGAATAATCAATCGGAATTTATATATATATACATATATATATATATATATATATATATATATATATATATATATATATATATATATATATATATATATATATATATATATATATATATATATATATATATATATATATATATATATATATATATATATATATATATATATATATATATATATATATATATATATATATATATATATATATATATATATATATATATATATATATATATATATATATATATATATATATATATATATATATATATATATATATATATATATATATATATATATATATATATATATATATATATATATATATATATATATATATATATATATATATATATATATATATATACTCACTCACTCACTCACTCACTCACTCACTCACTCACTCACTCACTCACTCACTCACTCACTCACTCACTCACTCACTCACTCACTCACTCACTCACTCACTATATATATATATATATATATATATATATATATATATATATATATATATATATATATATATATATATATATATATATATATATATATATATATACATATATATATATATATATATATATATATATATATATATATATATATATATATATATATATATATATATATATATATATATATATATATATATATATATATATATATATATATATATATATATATATATATATATATATATATATATATATATATATATATATATATATATATATAATATAGTAGATTTATGAGTCTACTACTCAGTAGGGGCCTCCCCCAGGCCACTAAGCGTGTCCCCAGGTGGGGAAAGGGGAACGCCCTACAGATATAGTAAAATGTAATGGAGTAGTTTCTGATTCCAAGGTGTGTATTTGACGTGGGGTCTGTCAAGGTGATGTGCTGTCTTAAGCCATATTCAAGTCGTGTATATCTCTCATCCTTTCATCCTTGCTACCAGCTTTACTTTCCCATGGACTTTACGTATCGTTAATTGTATATGGTGACAGTATTCTATGTGTCAGTTGTTCTTGGTCAGGGCTCTCACATGCTGTCATCTGGGTCTCAGATCAATTTAGATGGGTTGGGTTGATGCTGAACATTGAGAAGTGTGAATTTACTTAATTTAATTAGAGTACGACTCTCCCTCTTAACTGTGGTGTTTTCTCTATTCCCTGTGTCTCTTCTTTTCGGTGGCTTGGTCTTCACATTATTAATAATCTCAAAACACTTCGGGCTCTGACAGTTTCTAATACAAAAAAAAAAAAATTTAGATAGGATATTCAAAAATTTTTGCAAATAGAGGGAGGTACGATAGCACAGCGCTTGGGAAATCATATTCTTCTTTTTTCGATCATTCTATTCTTTTTTAATCTGGTTTTCTTCCAATTCTGAAGCCTAAAGATCTGAATTCTATCCGGACTTATTATTTTAAATTATCTCGGTACCTTTTGTGCCACCCTCCGTAGTTCCGGAACCGGCATCTAATATCGCGATTCGGCCTCCCTGGTTTACGGGAAAAAGTGACTGTGCTTGCGGGAAAGCTTGGTTATAACACATAAGTAAATAAGGCACGTCTTAGTGTCAACTCCTATTTTTTTTGGCGCATTCACTTCTCATGGCATCAATCCAAGTTGCACTGTATGGTGAGTAAGGCTTCTGTCAAGAAAAGATGACATAATTGTAAGATGACAGTGCCACTTCGAGAAGTTGCTGAACCCCAGTCACAACCTCACCTCAATAATAGCACCACTGCACCCCAGCCAATCAGCCCTAACCTTTGCTCAGTACCACCGGGTCAGCAAGCCCCATACAGCAACGTCAATGTTGACCCCTCCCCTCAATCCTAAAAATCAAAGAGGCAATCAAGAAGCTGAGGAATCACAAGTGGGCACTAACTCTATTCCGACCGAAGTCTACAAAGCTGCTCATATTCTCGCTGAGAAACTCCAGAAGTTCTCCTGCTCAATCTGGTCTCAGGATCAGGAATGGTTTCCCAGGTATGGCAAGATTCAATTATAATGCCAGTCTTCAAGAAAGGCGACCGCACTGAGTGCAAAAAGTACGGAAATAATTAGACATATTTGCAGTTACAATAAAAATCAGGTTCTTTAGCTGTATTTATTGTTATCAAAAAATCCTTTTCTTATGTTTCCCATTACTATTTGGGCAGATCGCTCTTTACTTACAGGTTGAGGTAGCAGTTAATGTTCTACTTATAATTAGCTATGTTTGTAGCGATTTGTAGTTATGTGTTTACTGCAATAGCTATATACTATCTATACGAAGCCATAATTTTTTTTTCCTTTTAAGTTTCATCTTTACTCAAGAATCTCCTAAATCATAAAGACAGAAAGAAGCGAAAGTACTATATTTGCGCACTTTCCACGAAAATGAAACCGTTTTTATATTTTCTCATGCAACAGGCCTAAATGGGTTATGGGTAAACTGAAATAAAAATGAAAAAAATGATTCTCCAAAATTGGTCTGTTTTTAGTGGCATGCCTTTTTATCAATTCTCAAAACTAGGGCTTGTTTTGTTCAAATTGAATACAATAACCTGAATCAGTGTGCACTTTAGTCATTCATAACCAACCCTTATCTTAGTTTGTGCAAGGTTGAGCTCAGTAGATTTAAAACCAATGTCCATATCATGCATCAAACATACAAGCAAACAATACGAAACCAAAATTGCAAACGTATTTATACAACCTGACTAATACATCATAATCGAAATCGACAAAATACCTGATTTGTTAGTGTCCTCCTATTTATGAGGAATCTAAATTATTTGGTGTCACAGCCAATCCTATATACTTCAGATGAGAAATAAGGTTGCTTTGTCGCGAAAAATAAATCTGAAGTTTCTATATATCATCACCTAGCCTTTTTACTGGGAAAATTTTACCGAATGGCAAATGGGATAAACGGTATTCAATTATGTTGCGACACATCTAGACATTAATTTATTTGCATGTACGAAAGATGATCTGATTCAAACTAATGTGGTTTTCTTTCTTTTTCGATTAGTTTTTTTCCGATAATGTCTGAACAAACCATATGTTGTAAATTTGAAAAAAAAAGTTCTCGACTCCCTTGTTAGTAATGGCAACTTCCTCTGTTCGTCCACCTAGTAGTCTGGAAGAAAAACCCGAGATATGTAATGCCTCCATAGCACATATTTCGTACACAATTTGAAAGGTTTTTTTGTCATACCGAAGCGGATTCACAAGATTTGACAGCTCTTTAAAGTCTAATATACTCAGAAAAAAGCCCAGTAATTACAAATGTACCAGAAAAAGCTTCTTTTCTTTTTTACCAGAAATATTTAAAAAGTGCCATAAAGGTGAAAAGATATGTCATCTTCTTGACAAAATTGTTCATAGATCATAGATTCATAGCTTTCCTTGTGCCAAAACTTCTAGAATCAGTACAACGCTAGTTCTGTATATTCATACAGACAAAAGGAAATATCAAAGGTTGGTTTATTTGCACTAGTTTTATCGATATATGCAAGATAGCCTGTAAAGCAATAATTTTTGTTCGTTTTAAGTTTCAACTTTGCTGTACTTCCCTCAGAAAAATCAGTTCATTATGAGAGGAAGAGTTAGTCCCTCACAATGGCAACACAGGCGTTGCGTTGAAACGCCTTATGAAAGGCAGAAAAACAATATGTAATAATTGTAGACGCTACCCTGAAACATGCTGGAAGCAAAGTTTATCGCAAATGACTATCTTAAGGTTTTACCTTCAGGCAAATGCAATATTATTGTTATAATAGCATTGCTTTTGTCAAACTTTTGATTAAATATTGTTATATTTGATACTTGGATATTAGTTTAAACTTACAATAGCTGCTCAAACTTTTAAACCATTTGGTCAGTTAAAGTTGGTGGAAGAAAATCCCGGTAGAAACTAGTCACACAGAGAAAGTATCTAAGCATAAAAGTTTCAAGACAAGAGACTGAATCCGTTGCAGAGGCAAGTTTTTTAATATTTATAGCCTTCCTGAAAGCATTCGGCTCTGTGTAACTACAAGCTGTACAGGTTTCTTAGTAGTTGGGCCGTAATTACTCCTAATTTTTTAAAAATAACTTTTGATTAAATATTGTTATATTTGATACTTGGATATTAATTTGAACTAACAATAGCTGCTCGAACTTCTAAACCATTTGGTCGGTTAAAATTGGTGGAAGAAAATACCGGAAGAAACAAGTCACACAAAGAAAGTCTCTAAGCATAAAAGTTTAAAGACAAGAGAGTGAATCCGTAGCAGAGGAAAGTTTTTTTTAATATTTATAGCTTTCCTGAAAGCATTTGGTTCTGTGTATCTACATGCTTTACATGTATTTTAGTAGTTGGACCGTAATTACTCCTACGATAAGTTAATTAACATAACCAGTTAATGTCCTAAATTAGAGCACTGACCTACTTACATAACCAGCCACCCAGACAGGTATCTGACACTTTTGGGTGAATGAAATACATATTCTTGTCAGGACTTGATTAGCAAATATTCGATTTTCACTGAATAAAAGCAATGTCCAGTTACTATAATACTTAGTATCCAAGTAAATGACAAGTATATGAATAAATTGTTTGTCTTTTGAAATTTTTTTTTGTATTAGGGTATGCATAAAGTTGATATTAATAAAGTCATATATATTTTAAGCAATGATAAGACAGCCCGTGGCCATCCATGACCCAACCTCCAAGGGGCCCAATGTCCCCTCCTCCAACTACTGGCCCCCTTTATTGTACCTATTTTTTTTTAACTTTAAATCTTTTTTTATTTTTTTAAAATTTAAATTTTTTTAATTTTTTTCATTTAGAAGTTTTTCAATTTTTTATGTCTTATAATGACATAAAAAACACTTAAAACAAAACATACTTAAACACTGAAACATAAATATACTTAAAGACATAAAATATAATAAAAAAAAAAATGTTTGAGAGACATTTTTTTTTACTTAGAATTTCTTAGAACTTAAAATTTGGCTGTTCATTGGCAGTATCAAGTTTATTGTATGTTTTCAAGCAGTAATATTTATTAATTGGAAGGATAAACACTTACATAATATTTGAAAAAATGCTGATGAAACATTCCAAGATAGTGTGTGCACATGATAAAGTTATTGTTGCGCTGAATACTGACAAAAATGCGAGAGTAGCTTTTCCAGAGATGTTACTGCTCAAAGAAAATGCAAATAAAAAACTATTAGTCAATGACTAAGGCCAGCTTCTTGCTACTGCTGGTGATAACTCGTTACCTGTTGATAAATCATATCGCCATATTTCTGATAAAATCATTTAAATGAAGACAAAGGAAAAAGAAATGCCTACTGCTGCAATAAAGTCATAATGCATATCTTGTCTATGTTCATAAACTGGAAACTATGTAAGACTATTTGTGTTAATAGATAGTGAAATCGAAAGCAAGATAAAAATCGCATTGGCAGACAATATAAAAACGTGGTATAAAGATGAATTGATGAAAAAAACCAAGAGCCTCTGAACATTATTACTACCTTTCATTGAATACCAACAAATATAGTCAATGAGCCCGATAATACCAGTGATGAAGTTTGTGGTACGATTGTAGCTGAAACCATGTTAAAATTAGTGTATGACCCGAAACTTGAATAAGTGTCTTGTCACGAGAAAACATAATGAAGTATTCTATGGAATGGATTCAAAGCATTCATTTTTATTTTTATGATGATATTCTACATGTTGCCATTTAAATAAAAATGTTTTATGCATTACTTTATTCTGTTTTTTTTTCATTATTTTTCAGGGTACGCTAGCAAGTCGGAAGCTTAGAATGCTTATTAAAAGTCAAATATGTAAGAAAAGCAACTTTCAAACACATAGATACGACTTGCGGGCTCATAGGAGACATATTGGAATCCAAGATAGGTTAACAGGGCTTTTGACAAAGCTTGAGAGAGATGAGCTGGATTTTTTTTCCATTAGCCACACAGACAAGCAAACACCCGTTCAGACACACAGCCAAAGAAAGAGAGAGATAGAGAGAGAGAGAGAGAGAGAGAGAGAGCGAGAGAGAGAGAGAGAGAGAGAGAGAGAGAGAGAGAGAGAGAGAGAGAGAGAGAGAGAGAGAGAGAGAGAGAGTCAGAGAAAGAGAGAGAGAGAGCGGGACTCTGTGTGTTTGTAAGTGTTCTCTCTCTCCCTATGTGCCTGTGTGTCTGAGTGGGTTTTTTTTCTTGTCCCCGTGTCTGTCTTTGCATATTTGTTTGTCTGCCTCTGTGTTTTAGTAGATATTTTTTTTTCTCTCTCTCTCTATGTGTCTGTGTGTGATTGGCTGCCTCTCTCTCTCTCTGTCTCTCTCTCTCTCTCTCTCTCTCTCTCTCTCTCTCTCTCTCTCTCTCTCTCTCTCTGTGCCTACGTGTCTGAGGGGGTATTTGCTTGTCTTTGTGTCTGTCTTTGCGTGTCTGAATCTATGTTTTTGTATATGTTTTTGTCACTTTCACTCTCTGTGCCTGTATGTCTTAGCGGGTGTTTGCTTGTCCCCGTGTCTGTCTTTGTGTGTTTGCGTGTTTGACTCTGTTTGTTTTGTAGGTGTTTTTTTCTCTCTCTCTCTCTCTGCGCCTGCGTGTCTGAGCGGAAGTTTGTTCGCCGCATTCTCTGTGTGCCTACGTGTTTGAGCGGGTGTTCACTTGTTCCCGTATCTGCCTTTGTGTGTGTGTTTGTGTGTCCTTAACTGTATCTTTGTATGTCTTTTTGTCTCTCTCACTCTCTGTGCCTGTGTGTCTTATCGAGTGTTTGCTTGTTTCTCTTTGTTTGTTTGTATGTCTGACTATTTGTGTTTGTAGGTATTTTTCTCTCTCTCTCTCTATCTCTTTCTCCCTCTTTCTGTTTCTCTCTCTCTTTCTCTCTCTCTCTATCTCTATCTCTCTTTCTCTCTGTGCCTGTGTGTTTGAACGGCTGTTGCTTGCCTCTATGTCTGCCTTTGTGTGTTTGTTTGCCTAACTCTGCGTGTTTGTTTAAACAGGCAAAGAGGTGCCTGTGTGTCCGAGTGGATGTTTGCTTGTCCGTCTCACTATGTCTGTGTGTCTGAGCGGGTGTTTGCATGTTTCTGTGTCTGTCTTCGTATGCTTATATGTCTGACACTGCATGTATGTAAGTATTTTTTGTATCTCTCTCTCTTTATGCCTTTGTGTCTGAGCGGCTGTTTGCACCTCTCTATATATCTTTCTCTCTTTCCCCCCTCTCTTTCTCTCTCTCTCTCTCTGCATGTATTTGTGTCTGAAAGCTGGTTTGTTTTTCTTTATGTCTGTCTCTGAGTGATTTTGTATCTGACGTATGAATTTGTGTCTGAGTGCCGGTTTGCTTATCTCTATGTCTGTCTTTGTGTGTCTGAATCAGTGTTTTAGTATGTGTTTTTGTCTCTCTCTCTCTCTCTCTCTCTCTCTCTCTCTCTCTCTCTCTCTCTCTCTCTCTCTCTCTCTCTCTCCCTGTGAGTCTGCGCGAGTGTTTGCTTGTCTCTGTGTCTGTCTTTGTTTTGTTTTTTTTGTGTCTGACTATGTGTGTTTGTATGTGTTTTTTTTTCTCTCTCTCTGTAGGCTTATGTCTGAGTGGTTGTTTGATTGTCTCTATGTCTGTCTTTGTATGTCAGACACTGTGTGTTTGTATGTGTTTTTGTGTGTGTCTCTCTCTCTCTCTCTGTATGCCTATGTATCTGAAAGATGGTTTGCTTGTATTTATATCTGTCTTTGTGTGATTTTGTGTCTGACCCTGTGCATTTGTATGGGTTTTTGTCTCTCTTTCTCTTTCTCTCTCTCTCTCTCTCTCTCTCTCTCTCTCTCTCTCTCTCTCTCTCTCTCTCTCTCTCTCTCTCTCTCGCTCTCTCTCTCTCTCTGTCTCTCTCTCTCTGTCTCTGTATCCCTGTATATCTGAGCACTTGTTTGCATGTCTCTACGTCAGTCTTGGTATGTTTTTTGTGTGTGACTCTCTTTGTTTGAATTTATTTCTCTCTCTCTCTCTCTCTCTCTCTCTCTCTCTCTCTCTATATCTATATATATATATATATATATATATATATATATATATATATATATATATATATATATATATATATATGTATATATATATATATATATATATATATATATATATATATATATATATATATATATATATGCACATGTGTTTGAATGGCGATTTGCTTGTCCCTGTGTCTCTCTTTGTGTGTATGTCTGAATCTGTGGGTCTGTAGATGTTTTTTTTTCTCTCTCTCTGTGCCTGTCTGTCTTAGCGGATGTTTGCTTGTCTCGTGTCTGTCTTTGTGTGTTTGTATGTCTGACTTTGTGCGTGTTCGTAGGTGCTTGCTTGTCTCTCTCTGTGGCTATGTGTCTGAACGGCTTTTTTCTTTTCTCCGTGTATGTATATGTCTGTTGGTGTGTCTGAATCTCTGTATTTGTAAGTGTTTTTGTGTCTCTCTATCTATGCCTATGTGCCTGAGCAGCTGTTTGCTTGTCTCTCTTACTGTGTTTGTGCGGCTGACTCTGTGTGTTTGCAGGTGATCGCATTTTTCTCTATTTCTCTCTCTCTCCTCTCTCTCTCTCTCTCTCTGCGTGTCTGACTGCAAGTTTGCTTCTCTCTCCATCTGTACCTAAGTGTCTGAATTGATGTTTGCTTGTCCCGTGTCTATCTTTGTGTGTTTGTGTGTCTGACTCTGTGTGTTTGTAGGAGTTTTGTCTCTCCCTCTCTGTGCATGTGTGTCTGAGCGGATGTTCACTTGTCTGTGTTGATTTTGGGAAAAAAATTCAGCTCATCTCTCTCAGGCTTTGGTAACAGCCCTGTTAACCTATCTCAGAGTCTAACATAACCCCTATGAGCCCTCTAGTAGTATCTATGTCTCTGAAAATACCTTTTCTTACGTCTTCGACTGCTTAATAAATATTCTAAATGTTCGACTTGATAGCGTACCCTGAAAAATAATGGAAATATAACAAAGTAATGCATAAAACATTTTTATTGAAATAACGACATGTAAAATACCCATCATAAAAAATAAAATGAAAATTGAATCCATTCCATAAAAAAACTTCATTATGTTTTCTCTTGACATGACACTTATTCCATCTTGGGGTTATACATGAGTTTTTCCCTTTGCATTCATTTGAATGTTAATAACACAAAGATCGCGATATAAAATATCAACAGGTAACGTGCTATCACCAGCAGTAGCAAGAAGCTGGCCTTCGTCATTAACTAATTGTTTTATGTTTGCATTTTCTTTGAGAACTAACATCTCTGGAAAACTTACTCTCACATATCTACCATCATAAAAGTTGAATCTTTTCGGTACTCCAAAGGATTCTAATCTCTCACTGTTATGACAATGCATGCATACGTTTCCAATAATTATACTTCTAGTAATTTTACTTCTAGTATTATAATAACTGGGCATTGCCTTTATTTAGTGAAGATTGAACATTCGATAATCATATCCTGACAGGAATATGTAAGTCATTCACCGAAAAGCATCGAATACCTGTCTTGGCAGCTGGTTATGTAAGTAGGTCAATGCTCTGCTTTAGGAAAGTAACCGGTTATGCTAATGAGCTTACCATAGGAGTAATTTGTGTCCCATTACGTTTCTTAAGTTAAAACAGAGCGCAAGTTGATTACCTGGGTCCTAGTTGAGAATGGCTCGTGGCTAGATTACTCTTTCTCTCTCTACTACACTTAAACTTTAATACTCATTGTAATGCTAATTAACCTTGCGTCTTGAAAAGGCCATATAAGGGAAGGTACACCAAAAAATTATGGACGGTAATCCCATGATTGCGTTACTTTCGATAGTACGACTTCTGCTTTTTATTACCAAGAAGACGCACAACGCAAGTAGTAACCTATCAATTGATTGAAAAGATACATGAAAAGATACATGGAATTGCAGAAGAATATGCACTACAGTATCACGTGGACATTTTAAAAAGGCTGGCAAACCTATGAAGTGGTCAAACACGTTTTCAACCAGATGGGTTTTTTAAGCACATTCAGCATGGCGTGTTTTTTTTTTTTTTTTTTTTGGCAATAGACATTTTTTTCTGATAAAAGTACCATTAATTTCGATCGTAGCTCTAAAAAAAAGGGTTTAGCATTTTCGAATTGGACTCTATGAATGCTATTAATTAATGTTTGAATAATAGGAGCGTGAATGATTCTAATTAGTGATTGGATCGTATGAAGATGGAGAAAAAGGCAAAATGGTTAACGAAGATAAAATGGTCTTATGAGTTGACCTAGACTTACTTCTTCGATGTGTTCTGTATAATACACAAGTGGCGTTTGAACAGTGATGTAAATTTAAAATTGTGTTTAACGTCATACTATACTAAAAATTTTATACTAAGAGAGATGTAGATGGCAAGAAAAGAATTTTAATAACGGATAGCTTTACTTCTTCGATGTGTACTGTATAATACACAACTAGTCTTTGAACAGTGTTGTCAATTTAAAATAGTATTTAACGTTATACTAAACTAAAATGTTGATACTAAGAGAGACGTTGATAGCAACAAAAGAATTTTAATAACGGATAGCTTTACTTCTTCGATGTGTTCTGTATAATACACAAGTTTTGGGTTGATGGGAGCGGGGTGTCATAGAGCAGTTAAAGTGTGATAGTGGAGGGCGAGTTGCTAGCGAAAAACCCGTGTGGATGACTTGAAATAAAAAATTTTAACAAGAAATCTCTAAAAAAATATTTTTTGGGGAATGGGTTGATGGCAGAAGGATAGGTGTGTGTTTTCTGAAACCTATGATTTGGGATGGGCGGTTTGCTATTTTGGACTTTTCTGAGCTATGTTTCTTAGTCTTTCGTTGGTGTGTGTTGTCTGAAACCTATGATTTGGGATCTTTAGTTTGCAATATCCTGCTTTTCTGAGCTAGGTTTCATAGACTTTTGTAGGTGTGTATTGTCTGAAACCTATTGTTTGGGATATTATTTGGGCTTTTCAGAGCTAAGTTTCTTAGTATCTCATAGATGTGTGCTGTCTTAAACCTATAATTCAGGATGGGTAGTTCGCTGCTTCTTACTTTTCATAGCTACGTTTCTTACGCTCTCTTAGGTATATGCTATCTTAAACCTAAAATCTGAGGTGTGTCTTTTTCTGTTTACGACTTTTATTAACTAGATCTCCTAGTATTTCATATGTGTGTGTTGTTTGAAACTTGTGAATTGGGGTAATTAAATTACTATTTCGGGCTTTTCTGAGCTAGATTTCTTAGTCTTTCGTTGGTGTGTGTTGTCTGAAACTTATGATTTGGGATGTGTAGATTGCTATTTTTGACTTTGCTGAGTTAGATTTCTTAGCCTTTCATAGGTGTGTGTTGTCTGAAACTTATGATTTGGGATGTGTAGTTTGCTATTTTTGACTTTGCTGAGCTAGGTTTCTTAGTATTTCGTAGGTGTTTGCTCTCTGAAACTTATGATTTGAGATGTGTAATTTGCTAATTTCGGCTTTTATGAGCTAGGTCTCCTAGTATTTCGTAGGTGTGTGTTGTCTGAAACTTATGATTTGGGGTATGTAAATTACTATTTCGGGCTTTTCTGAGCTAGATTTCAAAGTATTTCGTTGGTGTGTGTTGTCTGAAACCTATGATTTGGGATGGGTTGTTTGGTATATTAGACTTTTCGGAGCTAGATTTTTTAGCCTTTGGTATGTGTGTTTTGTATGAAAATTATTAGTTGGAATGGGTAGTTGGCCATTTTTGGCATCTCCGACCAGGGTTTACCATTTTTTCGTAGGAGCGTGTCGTCTGAAACGTATGAGTTTAGATTTTTAAGTTGCTTTTTACTGGTTTTATGAGCTAGGTCTCCTAGTATTTCGTAGGTGTGTGTTGTCTGAAAGTTATGATTTGAGATGTGTAATTTGCTATTTTCGGCTTTTATGAGCTAGGTCTCCTAGTATTTCGTAGGTATGTGTTGTCTGAAACTTATGATTTGGGGATATGTAAATTACTATTCCATGCTTTTCTGAGCTATATTTCTTAGTCTTTCTTAGGTGTGTGTTGTCTGAAACCTATGATTTGGGATGGGTGGTTTCCTATTTTTGACTATTCTGAGCTAGATTTTTTAGCCTTTCGTAGGTCTGTGTTGACTGAAACTTATGATTTGGGATTTGTAGTTTGCTATTTTTGACATTTCTGAGCTAGGTTTCTAATTATTTCATAGGTGTGTGTTGTCTGAAACTTATGATTTGAGATGTGTAATTTCCTATTTCCAGCTTTTATGAGCTAGGTTTCTTATTATTTCGTAGGTGTGTGTTGTCTGAAACTTATGATTTGAGATGTGTAATTTGCTATTTCCGGCTTTTATGAGCTAGGTCTCATAGTATTTCGTAGGTGTGTTGTCTGAAACTTATGATTTGGGGATATGTAAAATACTATTTCGGGCTTTTCTAAGCTAGATTTCTTAGTCTTTCGTTGGTGTGTGTTGTCTGAAAACTAGGATTTGGGATGGGTGGTTTCCTATTTTTGACGTTTCTGAGTTAGATTTCTTAGCCTTTGATAGGTGTGTGTTGTCTGAAACTTTTGATTTAGTGTGTGAAAATTACTATTTCGGGCTTTTCTGAGCTAGATTTCTTAGTCTTTCGTTGGTGTGTGTTGTCTGAAACCTATGATTTGGGATGTGTAATTTGCTATTTCTGGCTTTTATGAGCGAGGTCTCCTAGTATTTCTTAGGTGTGTGTTGTCTGAAACTTATGATTTGGGGTATGTAAATTACTATTTCGGGCTTTTCTGAGCTATATTTCTTAGTCTTTTGTTGGTGTGTGTTGTCTGAAACCTATGATTTGGTTTGCTATTTCCTGCTTTTATGAGCTAGGTTTTTTAGTCTTTCATAGGTCTGTGTTGTCTGAAACCTATGATTTGGGATGTGTAGTTTGCTATTTTAACTTTTCTGTGCTAAGGTTTCTTAGTATTTCGTAGGTGTGTGTTGTCTGAAACTTATGATTTGGGATGGTTAATTTGCTATTTCTGGCTTTTATGAGCTAGGTTGTCGTGGTTTACCTTGTCACAGTTACATTCTCTTGGTTTTTCAAAGTTCATTTTGGATTTCTTTCCTTGAAATGCAGGAGTTGGAATATTTCAGTAGTTTTTTTTCGTGGTTTACCATTTCGCAGTTACATTCTCTTGATTTTTCAAAATTCATTTTTGGATTTCTATCGTTGAAATGCAAGAGTTGGAATATTTCAGTAGTGTTTTGTTATGGTTTACCTTGTCACAGTTACATTCTCTTGATTTTTCAAAGTTCTTTTTTAAATTCTTTCATTGAAATGCAAGAGTTGGAATATTTCAGTAGTGTTTTATCGTGGTTTACCAAGTCATAGTTACATTCTCTTGATTTTTCAAAGTTCATTTTGGATTTCTTTCGTTGAAATGCAAGAGTTGGATTATTTCAGTAGTGTTTTGTTGTGGTTTACCTAGTCACGCTTACATTTTCTTGATTTTTCAAAGTCCATTTTGAATTTCTTTCATTGAAATGCAAGAGTTGGATTGTCACACCTTGTCACAGTTACATTCTCTTGATTTTTCAAAGTTCATTTTTAATTTCTTTCGTGAGATGCAAGAGTTGGAATATTGCAGTAGTGTTTTGTCGTGGTTTACTTTGTCACAGTGACATTCTCTTAATTTTTCAAAGTTCATTTTGGATTTCTTTCGATGAAATGCAAGAGTTGGAATATTTCAGCAGTGTTTTGTCATGGTTTACCTAGTCACAGTTACATTCTCTTAATTTTTCAAACTTCATTTTGAATTTCTTTCGTTGAAATGCAAGAGTTGGAATATTTCAGTAGTGTTTTGTTGTGGTTTACCTAGTCAGAGCTAAATTCTCTTGAATTTTCAAAGTTCATTTTGAATTTTCTTTCGTTGAAATGCAAGAGTTGGATTATTTTATTAGTGTTTTGTTGTGCTTTACCTTGTCACAGTTACATTCTCTTGATTTTTCAAAGTTCATTTTGAATTTCTTTCGTGAAATGGAAGAGTTGGAATATTTCAGTAGTGTTTTGTCGTGGTTTACCTTGTCACAGTGACATTCTCTTGATTTTTCAAAGTTCATTTTAGATTTCTTTCGTTGAAATGCAAGAGTTGGATTATTTCAGTAGTATTTTGTTGTGCTTTACCGTGTCACAGTTACATTCTCTTAATTTTTCATAGTTTATTTTGAATTTCTTTCATTGGTTTTGTTGTGTTTGTTCAGTGTTTTGTTGTGCTTTACCTTGTCAAAGTTACATTCTCTTGATTTTTCAAAGTTTATTTTGAATTTCTTTCGTTGAAATGCAAGAGTTGGAATATTTCAGTAGTGTCTTGTCGTGGTTTACCTTGTCACAGTTACAGTCTGTTAATTTTTCAAAGTTCATTTTTGGATTTCTTTCGTTGACATGCAAGAGTTGGATTATTTCAGTAGTGTTTTGTTGTGCTTTACCTTGTCACAGTTACATTCTCTTGATTTTTCAAAGATCATTTTGGATTTCTTTAGTTTAAATGCAAGAGTTGGAATATTTCAGTAGTGTTTTGTTGTGGTTTACCTTGTCACAGTTACATTCTCTTGATTTTTCAAAGTTCATTTTGAATTTCTTTCGTGAAATGCAAGAGTTGGAATATTTCAGTAGTGTTTTGTCGTGGTTTACCTTGTCATAGTGACATGCTCTTGATTTTTCAAAGTTCATCTTGAATTTCTTTCGTTGAAATGCAAGAGTTTGAATATTTCAGTAGTGTTTTCTCATGGTTTACCGTGTCACAATTACACTCTCTTGATTTTTCTAAGTTCAGTGTGGATTTCTTTCGTTGAAATGTGTTTTGTTGTGCTTTACCTTGTCACAGTTACATTCTCTTGATTTTTCAAAGTTCATTTTGGATTTCTTTCGTTGAAATGCAAGAGTTGGAATATTACAGTAGTGTTTTGTTGTGCTTTAACCTTGTCACACTTACATTCTCTTGATTTTTCAAAGTTCATTTTGGATTTCTTTCGTTGAAATGCAAGAGTTAGGATATTTCAGTAGTGTTTTGTCATGGTTTACCTAGTCACAGTTACATTCTCTTAATTTTTCAAAGTTCTTTTTGAATTTCTTTCGTTGAAATGCAAGAGTTGGAATATTTCAGTAGTGTTTTGTCATGGTTTACCTTGTCACAGTTACATTCTCTTTATTTTTCAATGTTAATTTTGAATTTCTTTAGTTGAAATGCAAGAGTTGGAATATTTCAGTAGTGTTTTATCGTGGTTTACCAAGTCATAGTTACATTCTCTTGATTTTTCAAAGTTCATTTTGGATTTCTTTCGTTGAAATGCAAGTGGGATTATTTCAGTAGTTTTTGTTGTGGTTTACCTTGTAACACTTACATTTCTTGATTTTTCAGTACATTTTGGATTTCTTTCATTGAAATGCAAGAGTTGGAATATTTCAGTAGTGCTTTGTCGTGGTTTCCCATGTCAAACTAAAATTTTCTTGATTTTCCAAGGTACATTTTGAATTTCCTTCGTTAAAATGCAAGAGTTGGATTATTTTAGTAGTGTTTTGTTGTGGTTTACCTTGTCACAGTTACATTCTCTTGATTTTTCAAAGTTTATTTTGAATTTCTTTCGTTGAAATGCAAGAGTTGGAATTATTCAGTAGTGTCTTGTCGTGGTTTACCTTGTCACAGTTACATTCTCTAAATTTTTAACAGTTCATTTTGAATTTCTTTCGTTGAAATTCAAGAGTTGAAATATTTCAGTAGTGTTTTGTTGTGCTTTACCTTGTCACAGTTACATTTTCTTGATTTTTCAAAGTTCATTTTGAATTTCTTTCATTGAAATGCAAGAATTGTAATATTTCAGTAGTGTCTTGTTGTGGTTTACCTTGTCACAGTTACATTCTCTTGATTTTTCAAAGTTCATTTTGGATTTCTTTCATTGAAATGCAAGAGTTGGAATATTTCAGTAGTGTTTTGTCGTGGTTTACCTTGTCAAAGTTACATTCTTTTTATTTTTCAAAGTTCATTTTGAATTTCTTTCGTGAAATGCAAGATTTGGAATATTTCAGTAGTGTTTTGTTGTGGTTTACCTTGTCAGAGTGACATTCTCTTGATTTTTCGAAGTTCATCTTGAATTTCTTTCGTTGAAATGCAAGAGTTTGATTATTTCAGTAGTGTTTTGTCATGGTTTACCGTGTCACAGTTACACTCTCTTGATTTTTCAAAGTTCATTGTGGATTTCTTTCGTTGAAATGTGTTTTGTTGTGCTTTACCTTGTCACAGTTACATTCTCTTGATTTTTCAAAGTTCATTTTGGATTTCTTTCGTTGAAATGCAAGAGCTAGAATATTACAGTAGTGTTTTGTTGTGCTTTACCTTGTCAAACTTACATTCTCTTGATTTTTCAAAGCTCATTTTGGATTTCTTTCGTTGAAATGCAAGAGTTGGAATATTTCAGTAGTGTTTTGTCATGGTTTACCTAGTCACAGTTATATTATTTTAATTTTTCTAAGTTCATTTTGAATTTCTTTCGTTGAAATGCAAGAGTTGGAATATTTCAGTAGTGTCTTGTTGTTCTTTACCTTGTCACAGTTACATTCTCTTGATTTTTCAAAGTTTATTTTGAATTTCCTTCTTTTAAATGAAAGAGTTCGAATATTTCAGTAGTGTTATGTTGTGCTTTACCTTGTCACAGTGACATTTTCTTGATTTTTCAAAGTTCATTTTGAATTTCTTTCGTAGAAATGCAAGAGCTGGAATATTACAGTAGTGTTTTGTTGTGCTTTACCTTGTCACACTTACATTCTCTTGATTTTTCAAAGTTCATTTTGGATTTCTTTCGTTGAAATGCAAGAGTTGGAATATTTCAGTAGTGTTTTGTCATGTTTACCTAGTCACAGTTATATTCTTTTAATTTTTCAAAGTTCAATTTGAATTTCTTTCGTTGAAATGCAAGAGTTGGAATATTTCAGTAGTGTTTTGTTGTGCTTTACCTTGTCACAGTTAAATTCTCTTGATTTTTCAAAGTTTATATTGAAATTCTTTCGTTGAAATGCAAGAGTTGGAATATTTCAGTAGTGTCTTGTCGTGGTTTACCTTGTCACAGTTACATTCCCTTAATTTTTCAAAGTTCATTTTGAATTTCTGTCGTTGAAATGCAAGAGCTAGAATATTTCAGTAGTGTTTTGTTGTGCTTTACCTTGTCACAGTTACACTCTCTTAATTTTTCAAAGTTCATTTTGAATTTCTTTCCTTGAAATGCGAGAGTTGGAATATTTTAGTAGTGTCTTGTCGTGGTTTACCTTGTCACAGTTACATTCTCTTGATTTTTCAAAGTTCATTTTGGATTTCTTTCGTTGAAATGCAAGATTTGGAATATTTCAGTAATGTTTTGTCGTGGTTTACCTTGTCACATTTACATTCTCTAGATTTTTCAAAGTTCATTTTGAATTTCTGTCGTGAAATGCAAGAGTTGGAATATTTCAGTAGTGTTTTGTCGTGGTTTACCTTGTCACAGTGACATTCTCTTGATTTTTCAAAGTTCATCTTGAATTTTTTTCGTTGAAATGCAAGAGCTGGAATATTTCAGTAGTGTTTTCTCATGGTTTACCGTGTCATAGTTACATTCTCTTGATTTTTCAAAGTTTATTTTGGATTTTTATCGTTGAAATGTAAGAGTTGGATTATTTCAGTAGTGTTTTGTTGTGGTTTACCTTGTCACACTTACATTCTATTGATATTTCAAAGTTCATTTTGAACTTTCGTTGAAATGCAAGAGTTGAAATATTTAAGCAGTGTTTTATTGTGGTTTACCATGTCATATTTACATTCTCTTGATTTTTCAAAGTTCATTTTGGATTTCTTTCGTTGAAATGCAAGAATTGGATTATTTCAGTAGTGTTTTGTTGTAGTTTACCTTGTCACACTTACAGTCTCTTGATTTTTCAAAGTTCATTTTGAATTTCTTTCATTGAAATGCAAGAGTTGGATTATTTCAGTAGCGTTTTGTTGTGGTTTACCTTGTCACAGTTACATGCTGTTGATTTTTCAAAGTTCATTTTGAATTTCTTTCATTGAAATGCAAGAATTGGAACATATCAATAGTGTTCTGTCATGTTTTACATTGTCACAGTTACATTCTCTTGATTTTTTCAAAGTTTATTTTGAATTTCTTTCGTTGAAAGGCAAGAGTTGGAATATTTCAGTAGTGTTTTGTTATGGTTTACCTTGTCACAGTGACATTTTCTTGATTTTTCAAAGTTCATCTTGAATTTCTTTCGTTGAAATACAAGAGTTGGAATATTTCAGTAGTGTTTTCTCATGGTTTACCGTGTCATAGTTACATTCTCTTGATTTTTCAAAGTTCATTTTGGATTTCTTTCGTTGAAATGCAAGAGTTGGATTATTTCAGTAGTGTTTTGTTGTGGTTTACCTTATCACACTTACATTCTCTTGATTTTTCAAAGTTCATTTTGAATTTCTTTCATTGAAATGCAAGAGTTGGAATATTTCAGTAGTGTTTTATTGTGGTTTACCAAGTCATAGTTACATTCTCTTGATTTTTCAAAGTTCATTTTGGATTTCTTTCGTTGAAATGCAAGAATTGGATTATTTCAGTAGTGTTTTGTTGTAGTTTACCTTGTCACACTTACAGTCTCTTGATTTTTCAAAGTTCATTTTGAATTTCTTTCGTTGAAATGCAAGAGTTGGAATATTTCAGTAGTGTTTTGTTGTGCTTTACCTTGTCACAGTTACATTTTCTTGATTTTTCAAAGTTTATTTTGAATTTCTTTCATTGAAATGCAAGAGTTTGAATATTTCAGTAGTGTTTTTTCGTTGTTTACCTTGTCACACTTACATTCTCTTGATTTTTCAAAGGTCATTTTGAATTTCTTTCATTGAAATGCAAGAGTTGGATTATTTCAGTAGTGTTTTGTTGTGGTTTACCTTGTCACAGTTACATTCTCTTGATTTTTCAAAGTTCATTTTGAATTTCTTTCGTTGAAATGCAAGAGCTGGAATATTTCAGTAGTGTTTTGGTGTGCTTTACCTTGTCAAACTTACATTCTCTTGATTTTTCTAAGTTCATTTTGGATTTCTTTTGTTGAAATGCAAGAGTTGGAATATTTCAGTAGTGTTTTGTCATGGTTTACCTAGTCAAAGTCATATTCTTTTAATTTTTCAAAGTTCATTTTGAATTTCTTTCGTTGAAATGCAAGAGTTGGAATATTTCAGTAGTGTTTTGTTCTGCTTTACCTTGTCACAGTTACATTCTCTTGATTTTTCAAAGTTTATTTTGAATTTCTTTCGTTGAAATGCAAGAGTTGGAATATTTCAGCAGTGTCTTGTCGTGGTTTACCTTGCCACAGTTACATTCTCTTAATTTTTCAAAGTTCATTTTGAATTACTTTCGTTGAAAAGCAAGAGTTGGAATATTTCAGTAGTGTTTTGTTGTGCTTTACCTTGTCACAGTTACATTCTCTTAATGTTTCAAAGTTCATTTTGAATTTCTTTCATTGAAATGCAAGAGTTTGAATATGTTAGTAGTGTTTTGTCGTGGTTTACCTTGTCACAGTTACATTCTCTTGATTTTTCGAAGTTCATTTTGAATTTCTTTCGTGAAATGCAAGAGTTGGAATATTTCAGGAGTGTTTTGTCGTGGTTTACCTTTTCACAGTGACATTCTCTTGATTTTTCAAAGTTCTTCTTGAATTTCTTTCGTTGAAATGCAAGAGTTGGAATATTTCAGTAGTTTTTGCTCATGGTTTACCGTGTCACAGTTACACTCTCTTGATTTTTAAAGTTCATTGTTGATGTCTTTCGTTGAAATGTGTTTTGTAGTGCTTTACCTTGTCACAGTTACATTCTCTTGATTTTTCAAAGTTCATTTTGGATTTCTTTCGTTGAAATGCAAGAGTTGGAATATTTCAGTAGTGTTTTGTTGTGCTTTACCTTGTCACAGTTACATTCTCTTGATTTTTCAAAGTTCATTTTAGATTTCTTTCGTTGAAATGCAAGAGTTGGAATATTTCAGTAGTGTTTTGTCGTGGTTTACCAAGTCACAGTTACATTCTCTTAATTTTTCAAAGTTCATTTTGAATTTCTTTCGTTGAAATGCAAGAGTTGGAATATTTCAGTAGTGTTTTGTCATGGTTTACCTAGTCAGAGTTACATTCTCTTAATTTTTCAAAGTTCATTTTGAATTTCTTTCGTTGAAATGCAAGAGTTGGAATACTTCAGTACTGTTTTGTCATGGTTTACTTAGTCACAGTTACATTCTCTTAATTTTTCAAAGTTCATTTTGAATTTCTTTCGTTGAAATGCAAGAGTTGGAATATTTCAGTAGTGTTTTATCCTGGTTTACCATGTCATAGATACATTCTCTTGATTTTTCAAAGTTTATTTTGGATTTCTTTCGTTGAAATGCAAGAGTTGGATTATTTCAGTAGTGTTTTGTTGTGGTTTACCTTGTCACACTTACATTCTCTTGATTTTTCAAAGTTCATTTTGAATTTTTTTCATTGAAATGCAAGAGTTGGATTATTTCAGTAGTGTTTTGTTGTGGTTTACCTTGTCACAGTTACATTCTCTTGTTTTTACAAAGTTCATTTTGAATTTCTTTCGTTGAAATGTAAGAGCTGGAATATTTCAGTAGTGTTTTGTTGTGCTTTACCTTGTCAAAGTTACATTCTCTTGATTTTTCATAGTTTATTTTGAATTTCTTTCTTTGAAATGCAAGAGTTGGAATATTTCAGTAGTGTCTTGTCGTGGTTTACCTTGTCACAGTTATATTCTCTTAATTTTTCAAAGTTCATTTTGGATTTCTTTCGTTGAAATGCAAGAGCTGGAATATTACAGTAGTGTTTTGTTGTGCTTTACCTTGTCCCACTTACATTCTCTTGATTTTTCAAAGTTCATTTTGGATTTCTTTCGTTGAAATGCAAGAGTTGGAATATTTCAGTAGTGTTTTGTCATGGTTTACCAAGTCACAGTTACATTCTCTTAATTTTTCAAAGTTCATTTAGAATTTTTTCGTTGAAATGCAAGAGTTGGAATATTTCAGTAGTGTTTTGTTGTGCTTTACCTTGTCAAAGTTACATTCTCTAGATTTTTCAAAGTACATTTTGAATTTCTTTCGTTGAAATGCAAGAGTTGGATTATTTCAGTAGTGTTTTGTTGTGGTTTACCTTGTCACACTTACATTCTCTTGATTTTTCAAAGTTCATTTTGAATTTCTTTCATTGAAATGCTAGAGTTGGATTATTTCAGTAGTGTTTTGTTGTGGTTTACCTTTTCAAAGTTACATTCTCTTGATTTTTCAAAGTTTATTTTGAATTTCTTTCGTTGAAATGCAAGAGTTGGAATATTTCAGTAGTGTCTTGTCGTGGTTTACCTTGTCACAGTTACATTCTCTTAATTTTTCAAAGTTCATTTTGAATTTCTTTCGTTGAAATGCAAGAGCTGGAATATTACAGTAGTGTTTTGTTGTGCTTTACCTTGTCACACTTACATTCTCTTGCTTTTTCAAAGTTCATTTTGGATTTCTTTTGTTGAAATGCAAGAGTTGGAATATTTTAGTAGTGTTTTGTCATGGTTTACCAAGTCACAGTTACATTCTCTTAATTTTTCAAAGTTCATTTAGAATTTTTGCGTTGAAATGCAAGTGTTGGAATATTTCAGTAGTGTTTTGTTGTGCTTTACCTTGTCAAAGTTACATTCTCTAGATTTTTCAAAGTCCATTTTGAATTTCTTTCTTTGAAATGCAAGAGTTGGAATATTTTAGTAGTGTTTTGTCATGGTTTACCTAGTCACAGTTACATTCTCTTAATTTTTCAAAGTTCATTTTGAATTCCTTTCGTTGAAATGCAAGAGTTGGAGTATTTCAGTAGTGTTTTATCGTGGTTTACCATGTCATAGATACATTCTCTTGATTTTTCAAAGTTTATTTTGGATTTCTTTCGTTGAAATGCAAGAGTTGGATTATTTCAGTAGTGTTTTGTTGTGTTTAACCTTGTCACACTTACATTCTCTTGATTTTTCAAAGTTCATTTTGAATTTCTTTCATTGAAATGCAAGAGTTGGATTATTTCAGTAGTGTTTTGTTGTGGTTTATCTTGTCACAGTTACATTCTCTTGTTTTTACAAGGTTCATTTTGAATTTCTTTCGTTGAAATGCTAGAGCTGGAATATTTCAGTAGTGTTTTGTTGTGGTTTACCTTGTCAAAGTTACATTCTCTTAATTTTTCAAAGTTCATTTTGTATTTCTTTCGTTGAAATGCAAGAGTTGGAATATTTCAGTAGTGTCTTGTCGTGGTTTACCTTGTCACAGTTACATTCTCTTAATTTTTCAAAGTTCATTTTGGATTTCTTTCGTTGAAATGCAAGAGCTGGAATATTTCAGTAGTGTTTTGTTGTGCTTTACCATGTCACAGTTACATTCTCTTGATTTTTCAAAGTTCATTTTGAGATTTCTTTCGTTGAAATGCAAGAGTTGGAATATTTTAGTAGTGTTTTGTCATGGTTTACCATGTCACAGTTACATTCTCTTAATTTTTCAAAGTTCATTTAGAATTTTTTCGTTGAAATGCAAGAGTTGGAATATTTCAGTAGTGTTTTGTTGTGCTTTACCTTGTCAAAGTTACATTCTCTTGATTTTTCAAAGTTTATTTTGAATTTCTTTCGTTGAAATGCAAGAGTTGGAATATTTCAGTAGTGTTTTATCGTGGTTTACCATGTCATAGATACATTCTCTTGATCTTTCAAAGTTCATTTTGGATTTCTTTCGTTGAAATGCAAGAGTTGGATTATTTCAGTAGTGTTTTGTTGTGGTTTACCTTGTCACACTTACATTCTCTTGATTTTTCAAAGTCCATTTTAAATTTCTTTCATTGAAATGCAAGAGTTGGATTATTTCAGTAGTGTTTTGTTGTGGTTTACCTTGTCACAGTTACATTCTCTTGTTTTTACAAGGTTCATTTTGAATTTATTTCGTTGAAATGCTAGAGCTGGAATATTTCAGTAGTGTTTTGTTGTGCTTTACCTTGTCAGAGTTACATTCTCTTGATTTTTCAAAGTTCATTTTGAATTTCTTTCGTTGAAATGCAAGAGTTGGAATATTTCAGTAGTGTCATGTCTTGGTTTACCTTGTCACAGTTACATTCTCTTAATTTTTCAAAGTTCATTTTGAATTTCTTGCGTTAAAATGCATGAGTTTGAATATTTCAGTAGTGTTTTGTTGTGGTTTACCTTGTCAAAGTTACATTCTCTTGATTTTTCAAAGTTTATTTTGAATTTCTTTCGTTGAAATGCAAGAGTTGGAATATTTCAGTAGTGTTTTGTTGTGCTTTACCTTGTCACAGTGACATTCTCTTGATTTTTCAAAGTTCATATTGAATTTTTTTCATTGAAATGTAAGAGTTGGAATATTTCAGTAGTGTTTTGTCGTGGTTTACCTTGTCACAGTTACATTCTCTTGATTTTTCAAAGTTTATTTTGGATTTCTGTCGTTCAAATGCAGGAGGTGTAATATTTCAGTAGTGTGTGATCGTGGTCTACCTTGTCAATGTTACAGTCTCTGGATTTTCCGAATGTCTTTTTGATTTTCTTTCGTGAAATGTAAGAGTTAGAATATTTCAGTAGTGTTTCTTCATGGTTTACTATGTCACAGTTACATTCTCTTGATTTTTCAAAGTTCATCTTGAATTTCTTTTGTTGAAATGCAAGAGTTGGAATATTTCAGTAGTGTTTTGTTATGGTTTACCTTGTCACAGTTACATTCTCTTGATTTTTCAAAGTTCATTTTGAATTTCTTTTATTGAAATGCAAGAGTTGGATTACTTCAGTAGTGTTTTGTCGTGGTTTACCTTGTCACAGTTACATTCTCATGATTTTTCAAAGTTCATTTTGAATTTCTTTCGTTGAAATGCAAGAGTTGCAATATTTCAGTAGTGTTTTATCCTGGTTTACCATGTCATAGATACATTCTCTTGATTTTTCAAAGTTTATTTTGGATTTCTTTCGTTGAAATGAAAGAGTTGGAATATTTCAGTAGTGTTTTGTTGTGGTTTACCTTGTCACACTTACATTCTCTTGATTTTTCAAAGTTCATTTTGTATTTCTTTCATTGAAATGCAAGAGTTGGAATATTTCAGTAGTGTTTTGTTGTGGTTTACCTTGTCACAGTTACATTCTCTTGTTTTTACAAAGTTCATTTTGAATTTCTTTCGTTGAAATGTAAGAGCTGGAATATTTCAGTAGTGTTTTGTTGTGCTTTACCTTGTCAAAGTTACATTCTCTTGATTTTTCATAGTTTATTTTGAATTTCTTTCTTTGAAATGCAAGAGTTGGAATATTTCAGTAGTGTCTTGTCGTGGTTTACCTTGTCACAGTTATATTCTCTTAATTTTTCAAAGTTCATTTTGGATTTCTTTCGTTGAAATGCAAGAGCTGGAATATTACAGTAGTGTTTTGTTGTGCTTTACCTTGTCCCACTTACATTCTCTTGATTTTTCAAAGTTCATTTTGGATTTCTTTCGTTGAAATGCAAGAGTTGGAATATTTCAGTAGTGTTTTGTCATGGTTTACCAAGTCACAGTTACATTCTCTTAATTTTTCAAAGTTCATTTAGAATTTTTTCGTTGAAATGCAAGAGTTGGAATATTTCAGTAGTGTTTTGTTGTGCTTTACCTTGTCAAAGTTACATTCTCTAGATTTTTCAAAGTCCATTTTGAATTTCTTTCGTTGAAATGCAAGAGTTGGTATTATTTCAGTAGTGTTTTGTTGTGGTTTACCTTGTCACACTTACATTCTCTTGATTTTTCAAAGTTCATTTTGAATTTCTTTCATTGAAATGCAAGAGTTGGATTATTTCAGTAGTGTTTTGTTGTGGTTTACCTTGTCAAAGTTACATTCTCTTGATTTTTCAAAGTTTATTTTGAATTTCTTTCGTTGAAATGCAAGAGTTGGAATATTTCAGTAGTGTCTTGTCGTGGTTGCTTTACCTTGTCACAGTTACATTCTCTTAATTTTTCAAAGTTCATTTTGGATTTCTTTCATTGAAATGCAAGAGCTGGAATATTACAGTAGTGTTTTGTTGTGGTTTACCTTGTCACAGTTACATTCTCTTGCTTTTTCAAAGTTCATTTTGAATTTCTTTCGTTGAAATGCAAGAGCTGGAATATTTCAGTAGTGTTTTGTTGTGGTTTACCTTGTCATAGTTAAATCCTCTTGATTTTTCAAAGTTCATTTTAGAATTTCTTTCATTGAAATGCAAGAGTTGGAATATTTCAGTAGTGTTTTGTTGTGCTTCACCTTGTCACAGTTACATTCTCTTAGATATTTCAAAGTTATATTATGGATTTCTTGCGTTGAAATGCAAGAGTTTTAATATTTCCGTAGTGTCTTGTTCTTGATTACCTTGTAACAGTTACTTTCTCTTGATTTTTCCAAGTTTTTTTTGAATTTCCTTCTTTTAAATTAATAAGTTCGACTTTTTCAGTAGTGTCTTGTCGTGGTTTACCTTGTCACAGTTACATTCTCTTGATTTTTCAAAGTTCATTTTGGATTTCTTTCGTTCAAATGCAAGAGTTGGATTATTTCAGTAGTGTTTTGTTGTGGTTTACCTTGTCACACTTACATTCTCTTGATTTTTCAAAGTTCATTTTGAATTTCTTTCATTGAAATGCAAGAGTTAGATTATTTCAGTAGTGTTTTGTTGTGGTTTACCTTGTCACAGTTACATTCTCTTGATTTTTCAAAGTTCATTTTGAATTTCTTTCACTGAAATGCAAGAGTTGGATTATTTCAGTAGTGTTTTGTTATGGTTTACCTTGTCACAGTTACATTCACATGATTTTTCAAAGTTCATTTTGAATTTCTTTCATTGAAGTGCAAGAGTTGGATTATTTCAGTAGTGTTTTGTCGTGGTTTACCTTGTCACAGTTACATTCTCATGATTTTTCAAAGTTCATTTTGAATTTTTTTCACTGAAATGCAAGAGTTGGAATATTTCAGTTGTGTTTCGTCATGGTTTACATAGTCACAGTTACATTCTCTTAATTTTTCAAAGTTCATTTTGAATTTCTTTCGTTAAAATGCAAGAGTTGGAATATTTTAGTAGTGTCTTGTCGTGGTTTACCTTGTCACAGTTACATTCTCTTGATTTTTCAAAGTTCATTTTGAATTTCTTTCGTTGAAATGCAAAAGTTGGAATATTTCAGTAGTGTTTTGTTGTGGTTTACCTTGTCACAGTTACATTCTCTTGATTTTTCAAAGTTTATATTGAATTTCTTTCGTTGAAATGCAAGAGTTGGAATATGTCAGTAGTTTTTTGTTATGCTTTACCTTGTAACAGTTACAGTCTCTTGATTTTTCAAAGTTCATTTTGAATTTCTTCCGTTGAAATGCAAGAGTTGGAATATTTTAGTAGTGTTTTTATCGTGGTTTACCATGTCACAGTTACATTCTCTTGATCTTTCAAAGTTCATTTTGGATTTCTTTCGTTCAAATGCAAGAGTTGGATTATTTCAGTAGTGTTTTGTTGTGGTTCACCTTGTCACACTTACATTCTCTTGATTTTTCAAAGTTCATTTTGAATTTCTTTCATTGAAATGCAAGAATTGGAATATTTAAGTAGTGTATTGTCGTGATTTACCTTTTCACAGTTACATTCTATTAATTTTTCAAGGTTCATTTTGAATTTCTTTCATTGAAATGCAAGAGTTGGATTATTTCAGTAGTGTTTTGTTACGGTTCACCTTGTCACACTTACATTCTCTTGATTTTTCAAAGTTCATTTTGAATTTCTTTCATTGAAATGCAAGAGTTGGATTATTTCAGTAGTGTTTTGTTGTGGTTTACCTTGTCAGACTTACATTCCATGATTTTTCAAAGTTGATTTTTCGAAATGAAGAGTTGGTATATTTCAGTAGTGTTTTGTATGGTTTACCTAGTCACAGTTACATTCTCTTAATTTTTCAAAGTTCATTTTGAATTTTCTCGTTGAAATGCAAGAGTTGGAATATTTCAGTAGTGTCTTATCGTGGTTTACCATGTCACAGATACATTCTCTTGATTTTTCAAAGTTCATTTTGAATTTCTTTCATTGAAATGTAAGAGTTGGATTATTTCAGTGGTGTCTTGTTGTGGTTTACCTTGTCACAGTTACATTCTCTTGATTTTTACAAAGTTCATTTTGAATTTCTTTCGTTGAAATGCAAGAGCTGGAATATTTCAGTAGTGTTTTGTTGTGCTTTACCTTGTCACAGTTACATTCTCTTGATTTTTCAAAGTTCTATTTTGAATTTCTTTCGTTGAAATGCAATTGTTAGAATATTTCAGTAGTGTCTTGTCGTGGTTTACCTTGTCACAGTTACATTCTCTTAATTTTTCAAAGTTCATCTTGAATTTCTTTCAGTTGAAATGCAAGAGTTGGAATATTTCAGTAGTGTCTTGTCGTGGTTTACCTTGTCACAGTTACATTCTCTTGATTTTTCAAAGTTCATTTTGAATTTCTTTTATTGAAATGCAAGAGTTGGAATATTTTAGTAGTGTCTTGTCGTGTTTTACCTTGTCCCAGTTACATTCTCTTGGTTTTTCAAAATTCATTTTGGATTTCTTTCGTTCAAATGCAAGAGTTGGAATATTTCAGTAGTGTCTTGTCGTGGTTTACCTTGTCACATTTACATTCTCTTAATTTTTCAAAGTTCATTTTGAATTTTTTTCGTTGAAATGCAAGAGTTGGAATATTTCAGTTGTGTTTTCTCATGGTCTACCGTAGTCACAGTTACATTCTCTTGATTTTTCAAAGTTCATTTTGAATTTCTTTCGTTGAAATGCAAGAGTTGGAATATTTCAGTAGTGTTTTGTTGTGGTTTACCTTGTCACACTTACATTCTCTTGATTTACATTCTCTTGATCCACGATAAAACACTACTGAAATATTCCAACTCTTGCATTTCAACGAAAGAAATTCAAAATGAACTTTGAAAAATTAAGAGAATGTAACTGTGACTAGGTAAACCATGACAAAACACTACTGAAATATTCCAACTCTTGCGTTTCAACGAAAGAAATTCAAAATGAACTTTGAAAAATCTAGAGAATGTAACTTTGACAAGGTAAAGCACAACAAAACACTACTGAAATATTCCAACTCTTGCATTTCAACGAAAGAAATTCAAAATGAACTTTGAAAATCAAGAAAATTTAAATGTTACAATTTAAACTAAGAAAAAAAAAAACTGAAATGATCCAACTCATACATTTCAATGAAATAAACCCAACATGAACTTCGAAAATTCGAGAGAATGGAAGAGTTAAATAGTAAACCAAAAACAAACACTACCAAAATAACTTAACCCTTGCATTTCAACGAAAGAAATTCAAAATGAACTTTGAAACATCAAGAGAATGTAACTTTGACAAGGTAAACCAAGACAAGACACTACTGAAATATACCAACTCTTGCATTTCAATGAAAGAAATTCAAAATGAACTTTTAAAAATCAAGATAATGTAAGTGTCACAAGGTAAACCACAACAAAACACTACTGAAATAATCCAACTCTTGCATTTCAACGAAAGAAATCCAAAATGAACTTTGAAAAATCAAGAGAATGTAAATATGACATGGTAAACCACGATAAAACACTACTGAAATATTCCAACTCTTGCATTTCAATGAAAGAAATTCAAAATGAACTTTGAAAAATCAAGAGAATGTAAGTGTGACAGGGTAAACCACAACAAAACACTACTGAAATAATCCAACTCTTGCATTTCAACGAAAGAAATTCAAAATGAACTTTGAAAAATTAAGAGAATGTAACTGTGACAAGGTAAACCACGACATTACAATACTGAAATATTCCAACTCTTGGATTTCAACGAAAGAAATTCAAAATAAACTTTGAAAAATCAAGAGAATGTAACTTTGACAAGATAAAGCACAACAAAACACTACTGAAATATTCCAGCTCTTGCATTTCAACGGAAGAAATTCAAAACGAACTTTGTAAAAACAAGAGAATGTAACTGTTACAAGGTAAACCACGACAAAACACTACTGAAATATTCCAACTCTTGCATTTCAATGAAAGAAATTCAAAATGAACTTTGAAAAATTAAGAAAATGTAACTATGACATGGTAAACCATAACAAAACACTACTGAAATATTCCAACTCTTACATTTCAAAAAAAGAAATTCAAAATGAACTTTAAAAAATCAAGAGAATGTAACTATGACATGGTAAACCACGATAAAACACTACTGAAATATTCCAACTCTTGCATTTCAACGAAAGAAATTCAAAATGAAGTTTGAAAAATTAAGAGAATGTAACTGTGACTAGGTAAACCATGACAAAACACTACTGAAATATTCCAACTCTTGCATTTCAACGAAAGAAATTCAAAATGAACTTAACAAAATCTATAGAATGTAACTTTGACAAGGTAAAGCACAACAAAAAACTACTGAAATATTCCAACTCTTGCATTTCAACGAAAGAAATTCAAAATGAACTTAACAAAATCTATAGAATGTAACTTTGACAAGGTAAAGCACAACAAAAAACTACTGAAATATTCCAACTCTTGCATTTCAGCGAAAGAAATCCAAAATGAACTTTGAAAAATCAAGAGAATGTAAGTGTGACAAGGTAAAGCACAACAAAACACTACTGTAATATTCCAGCTCCTGCATTTCAACGAAAGAAATCCAAAATAAACTTTGAAAAATTAAGAGAATATAACTGTGACAAGGTAAACCACGACAAGACACTACTGAAATATTCCAACTCTTGCATTTCAACGAAAGAAATTCAAAATAAACTTTGAAAAATCAAGAGAATGTAACTTTGACAAGGTAAAGCACAACAAAACACTACTGAAATATTCCAGCTCTTTCATTTCAACGAAATAAATTCAAAATGAACTTTGTAAAAACAAGACAATGTAACTGTGACAAGGTAAACCACAACAAAACACTACTGAAATAATCCAACTCTTGCATTTCAATGAAAGAAATTCAAAATGGTCTTTGAAAAATCAAGAGAATGTAAGTGTGACGAGGTAAATCACAACAAAACACTACTGAAATAATCCAACTCTTGCATTTCAACGAAAGAAATCCAAAATGAACTTTGAAAAATCAAGAGAATGTATCTATGACATGGTAAACCAGGATAAAACACTACTGAAATATTCCAACTCTTGCATTTCAACGAAAGAAATTCAAAATGAACTTTGAAAAATTAAGAGAATGTAACTGTGACTAGGTAAACCACGACAAAACACTACTGAAATATTCCAACTCTTGCGTTTCAACGAAAGAAATTCAAAATGAACTTTTAAAAATCAAGAGAATGTAAATGTGACAATGTAAACCACAACACTACACTAATTAAATATTCCGAATCTTTCATTTCAACGAAAGAAATACAAAATGAACTTTGAAAAATTAAGAGAATATAACTTTGACAAAGTAAACGAAGACAAAACACTAATGAAATAATCCAACTCTTTCATTTCAATGAAAGAAATTCAAAGTGAACTTTGAAAAATCAAAAAATGGAACTGTGACAAGGCAAACCACAACAAAACACTACTGAAATATTCCAACTCTTGCATTTCAACGAAAGAAAACCAAAATGAACTTTGAAAAATCAAGAGAATGTAACTATGACACGGTAGACCATGAGAAAACACTACTGAAATATTCCAACTCTTGCATTTCAACGAAAAAAATTCAAAATGAACTTTGAAAAATTAAGAGAATGTAACTGTGACAAGGTAAACCACGACAAGACACTACTGAAATATTCTAACTCTTGCATTTCACGAAAGAAATTCAAAAAGAACTTTGAAAAATCAAGCGAATGTAGCTGTGACAAGGTAAACCACGACAAAACACTACTGAAATATTCCAACTCTTGCATTTGAACGAAAGAAATCCAAAATGAATTTTGAAAAACCAAGAGAATGTAACTGGGACAAGGTAAAACACGACAAGACACTACTAAAATATTCCAACTCTTGCATTTCAATAAAAGAAATCCAAAATGAACTTTGAAGAATCAAAAGAATGTAACTGTGACAAGGTAAACCACGACAAAACACTACTGAAATATTCCAACTCTTGCATTTCAACGAAAAAAATTCAAAATGAACCTTGAAAAATCAAGAGAATGTAATTGTGACAAGGTAAAGCACAACAAAACACTACTGAAATATTCCAACTCTTGCATTTCAACGAAAGAAATTCAAAATGAACTTTGAAAAATTAAGAGAATGTAACTGTGACAAGATAAACCACGACAAGACACTACTGAAATATTCCAACAATTGCATTTCAACGAAAGAAATTCAAAATAAACTTTGAAAAATCAAGAGAATGTAACTTTGACAAGGTAAAGCACAACAAAACACTACTGAAATATTCCAGCTCTTGCATTTCAACGAAAGAAATTCAAAATGAACTTTGTAAAAACAAGAGAATGTAACTGTGACAAGGTAAACCACAACAAAACACCACTGAAATAATCCAACTCTTTTATTTCAATGAAAGAAATTCAAAATGAACTTTGAAAAATCAAGAGAATGTATCTATGACATGGTAAACCACGATAAAACACTACTGAAATATTCCAACTCTTGCATTTCAACGAAAAAAATTCAAAATGAACTTTGAAAAATTAAGAGAATGTAACTGTGACTAGGTAAACCATACAAAACACTACTGAAATATACCAACTCTTGAAAATCTTGAAATACCAACTCTTGATATAAAAATCAAGAGAATTTAAGTGTGACAAGATAAACCAGCCACAACAAAACACTACTGAAATAATCCAACTCTTGCATTTCAACGAAATAAATCCAAAATGAACTTTGAAAAATCAAGAGAATGTAACTATGACATGGTAAACCACGATAAAACACTACTGAAATATTCCAACTCTTGCATTTCAACGAAAGAAATTCAAAATGAAGTTTGAAAAATTAAGAGAATGTAACTGTGACTAGGTAAACCATACAAAACACTACTGAAATATACCAACTCTTGCATTTCAACGAAAGAAATTCAAAATGAACTTTGAAAAATCTAGAGAATGTAACTTTGACAAGGTAAAGCACAACAGAACACTACTGAAATATTCCAACTCTTGCATTTCAACGAAAGAAATTCAAAATGAACTTTGAAAAATTAAGAGAATGTAACTGTGACTTGGTAAACCATGACAAAACACTACTGAAATATTCCAACTCTTGCATTTCAACGAAAGAAATACAAAATGAACTTTGAAAAATCAAGAGAATGTAAGTGTGACAAGGTAAAGCACAACAAAACACTACTTTAATATTCCAGCTCTTGCATTTCAACGAAAGAAATCCAAAATGAACTTTGAAAAATTAAGAGAATGTAACTGTGACAAGGTAAACCACGACAAGACACTACTGAAATATTCCAACTCTTGCATTTCAACGAAAGAAATTCAAAATAAACTTTGAAAAATCAAGAGAATGTAACTTTGATAAGGTAAAGCACGACAAGACACTACTGAAATATTCCAACTCTTCCATTTCAACGAAAGAAATTCAAAATAAACTTTGTAAAATCAAGAGAATGTAAGTGTGACAAGGTAAACCACAACAAAACACTACTGAAATAATCCAACTCTTGCATTTCAACGAAAGAAATCCAAAATGAACTTTGAAAAATCAAGAGAATGTATCTATGACATGGTAAACCACGATAAAACACTACTGAAATATACCAACTCTTGCATTTCAACGAAAGAAATTCAAAATGAACTTTGAAAAATTAAGAGAATGTAACTGTGACTTGGTAAACCATGACAAAACACTACTGAAATATTCCAACTCTTGCATTGCAACGAAAGAAATCCAAAATGAACTTTGAAAAATCAAGAGAATGTAAGTGTGACAAGGTAAAGCACAACAAAACACTACTGAAATATTCCAACTCATTCATTTCAATGAAAGAAATTCAAAATGAAATTTAGAAAATCAAGAGAATCTAACTGTGACAAGGTACAGCACAACAAAACATATTTCAACGAAAGAAATCCAAAATGAACTTTGAAAAATCAAGAGAATGTAACTGTGACAAGGTAAACCACGAGCAAAAACTACTGAAATATTCCAACTCTTGCATTTCAACGAAAGAAATTCAAGATAAACTTTAAAAAATCAAGAAAATGTCACTGTGAAAAGGTAAACCACGACTAAACACTACTGAAAATATTCCAACTCTTGCATTTCAACGAAAGAAATTCAAAATGAACTTTGAAAAATTAAGAGAATGTAACTGTGACTAGGTAAACCATGACGAAACACAACTGAAATATTCCAACTCTTGCATTTCAATGAAAGAAATCCAAAATGAACTTTGAAAAATCAAGGGAATGTAAGTCTGACAAGGTAAACCACAACAAAATAATACTGAAATAATCCAACTCTTGCATTTCAATGAAAAAAATTCAAAATGAACTTTGAAAAATCATGAGAATGTAACTGTGACAAGGTAAACCACGACAAAACACTACTGAAACTAATCCAACTCTTGCATTTCAATGAAAGAAATTCAAAATGAACTTTGAAAAATCAAAAGAATGTAAGTGTGACAAGGTAAACCATAACAAAACACTACTGAAATAATCCAACTCTTGCATTTCAATGAAAGAAATCCAAAATGAACTTTGAAAAATCAAGAGAATGTAACTGTGACAAGGTAAACCACAACAAAACACTACTGAAATAATCCAACTCTTGCATTTCAATGAAAGAAATTCAAAATGAACTTTGAAAAATCAAGAGAATGTAAGTGTGACAAGGTAAACCACAACAAAACACTACTGAAATAATCCAACTCTTGCATTTGAACGAAAGAAATCCAAAATGAACTTTGAAAAATCAAGAGAATGTAACTGTGACAAGGTAAACCACGAAAACACACTACTAAAATATTCCAACTCTTGCATTTCAATGAAAGAAATTCAAAATGAACTTTGAAAAATCAAAAGAATGTAACTGTGACAAGGAAAACCACGACAAAACACTAATGAAATATTCCAACTCTTGCATTTCAACGAAAGAAATTCAAAATAAACTTTGAAAAATCAAGAGAATGTAAGTGTGACAAGGTGAACCACGACAAAACACTACTGAAATATTCCAACTCTTGCATTTCAACGAAAGAAATCCAAAATGAACTTTGAAAAATCAAGAGAATGTAACTGTGACAAGGTAAACCACGACAAGACACTACTAAAATATTCCAACTCTTTCATTTAAACGAAAGAAATTCAAAATGAACTTTGAAAAATTAAGAGAATGTAACTGTGACTATGTAAACCATGACGAAACACAACTGAAATGTTCCAACTCTTGCATTTCAATGAAAGAAATTCAAAATGAATTTTGAAAAATCATGAGAATGTAACTGTGACAAGGTAAACCACGACAAAACACTACTGAAATATTCCAACTCTTGCATTTCAATGAAAGAAATCCAAAAATGAACTTTGAAAAATCAAGAGAATGTAAGTGTGACAAGGTAAACCATAACAAAACACTACTGAAATAATCCAACTCTTGCATTTCAGTGAAAGAAATTCAAAATGAACTTTGAAAAATCAAGAGAATGTAACTGTGACAAGGTAAACCACAACAAAACACTACTGAAATAATCTAACTCTTGCATTTCAATGAAAGAAATTCAAAATGAACTTTGAAAAATCAAGAGAATGTAAGTGTGACAAGGTAAACCACAACAAAACACTACTGAAATATTCCAACTCTTGCATTTGAACGAAAGAAATCCAAAATGAACTTTGAAAAATCAAGAGAATGTAACTGTGACAAGGTAAACCACGACAAGACACTACTACAATATTCCAACTCTTGCATTTCAATGAAGGAAATTCAAAATGAACTTTGAAAAATCAAGAGAATGTAACTGTGACAAGGTAAACCACGACAAGACACTACTGAAATATTCCAACTCTTGCATTTCAACGAAAGAAATTCAAAATCAACTTTGAAAAATCAAGAGAATGTAACTGTGACAAGGTAAAGCACAACAAAACACTACTGAAATATTCCAACTCTTGCATTTCAACGAAAGAAATTCAAAATGAACTTTGAAAAATTAAGAGAATGTAACTGTGACAAGGTGAACCACGACAAGACACTACTGAAATATTCCAACAATTGCATTTCAACGAAAGAAATTCAAAATAAACTTAGAAAAATCAAGAGAATGTAACTTTGACAAGGTAAAGCACAACAAAACACTACTGAAATATTCCAGCTCTTGCATTTCAACGAAAGAAATTCAAAATGAACTTTGTAAAAACAAGAGAATGTAACTGTGAGAAGGTAAACCACAACAAAACACTACTAAAATAATCCAACTCTTGCATTTCAATGAAAGAAATTCAAAATGAACTTTGAAAAATCAAGAGAATGTAAGTGTGACAAGATAAACCAACCACAACAAAACAATAATGAAATAATCCAACTCTTGCATTTCAACGAAAGAAATCCAAAATGAACTTTGAAAAATCAAGAGAATGTATCTATGACATGGTAAACCACGATAAAACACTAATGAAATATTCCAACTCTTGCATTTCAACGAAAGAAATTCAAAATGAACTTTGAAAAATTAAGATAATGTAACTGTGACTAGGTAAACCATACAAAACACTACTGAAATATACCAACTCTTGCATTTCAACGAAAGAAATTCAAAATGAACTTTGAAAAATCTAGAGAATGTAACTTTGACAAGGTAAAGCACAACAGAACACTACTGAAATATTCCAACTCTTGCATTTCAACGAAAAAAATTCAAAATGAACTTTGAAAAATTAAGAGAATGTCACTGTGACTTGGTAAACCATGACAAAACACTACTGAAATATTCCAACTCTTGCATATCAACGAAAGAAATCCAAAATGAACTTTTAAAAATCAAGAGAATGTAAGTGTGACAAGGTAAAGCACAACAAAACACTACTGTAATATTCCATCTCTTGCATTTCAACGAAAGAAATTCAAAATGAACTTTGTAAAAACAAGAGAATGTAACTGTGACAAGGTAAACCACGACAAAACACTACTGAAATAATCCAACTCTTGCAATTCAATGAAAGAAATTCAAAATGAACTTTGAAAAATCAAGAGAATGTAACTGTGACAAGGTAAACCACGACAAAACACTACTGAAATATTCCAACTCTTGCATTTCAACGAAAGAAATCCAAAATGAACTTTGAAAAATCAAGAGAATGTAACTATGACAAGGTAAACCACGACAAAACACTACTGAAATATACCAACTCTTGCATTTCAACGAAAGAAATTCAAAATGAAGTTTGAAAAATTAAGAGAATGTAACTGTGACTAGGTAAACCATGACAAAACACTACTGAAATATTCCAACTCTTGCGTTGCAACGAAAGAAATCCAAAATGAACTTTGAAAAATCAAGAGAATGTAAGTGTGACAAGGTAAAGCACAACAAAACACTACTGTAATATTCCAGCTCTTGCATTTCAATGAAAGAAATCCAAAATGAACTTTGAAAAATCAAGAGAATGTAACTGTGACAAGGTAAAGCAAAACAAAACACATTTCAACGAAAGAAATCCACAATGAACTTTGAAAAATCAAGAGAGTGTAACTGTGACACGGTAAACCATGAGCAAAAACTACTGAAATATTCCAACTCTTGCATTTCAACGAAAGAAATTCAAGATGAACTTTGAAAAATCAAGAAAATGTCACTGTGAAAAGGTAAACCACGACAAAACACTACTGAAAATATTCCAACTCTTGCATTTCAACGAAAGAAATTCAAAATGAACTTTGAAAAATTAAGAGAATGTAACTGTGACTAGGTAAACCATGACGAAACACAACTGAAATATTCCAACTCTTGCATTTCAATGAAATAAATCCAAAATGAACTTTGAAAAATCAAGTGAATGTAAGTGTGACAATGTAAACCACAACAAAACACTACTGAAATAATCCAACTCTTGCATTTCAATGAAAGAAATTCAAAATGAACTTTGAAAAATTAAGAGAATGTAACTGTGACAAGGTAAACCACGACAAAACACTACTGAAATATACCAACTCTTGCATTTCAACGAAAGAAATTCAAAATGAACTTTGAAAAATCTAGAGAATGTAACTTTGACAAGGTAAAGCACAACAGAACACTACTGAAATATTCCAACTCTTGCATTTCAACGAAAGAAATTCAAAATGAACTTTGAAAAATTAAGAGAATGTAACTGTGACTTGGTAAACCATGACAAAACACTACTGAAATATTCCAACTCTTGCATTTCAACGAAAGAAATCCAAAATGAACTTTGAAAAATCAAGAGAATGTAAGTGTGACAAGGTAAAGCACAACAAAACACTACTGTAATATTCCAGCTCTTGCATTTCAACGAAAGAAATCCAAAATGAACTTTGAAAAATCAAGAGAATGTAACTGTGACAAGGTAAACCACGACAAGACACTACTGAAATATTCCAACTCTTGCATTTCAACGAAAGAAATACAAAATAAACTTTGAAAAATCAAGAGAATGTAACTTTGACAAGGTAAAGCACGACAAGACACTACTGAAATATTCCAACTCTTCCATTTCAACGAAAGAAATTCAAAATAAACTTTGTAAAATCAAGAGAATGTAAGTGTGACAAGGTAAACCACAACAAAACACTACTGAAATAATCCAACTCTTGCATTTCAACGAAAGAAATACAAAATGAACTTTGAAAAATCAAGAGAATGTATCTATGACATGGTAAACCACGATAAAACACTACTGAAATATACCAACTCTTGCATTTCAACGAAAGAAATTCAAAATGAACTTTGAAAAATTAAGAGAATGTAACTGTGACTTGGTAAACCATGACAAAACACTACTGAAATGTTCCAACTCTTGCATTGCAACGAAAGAAATTCCAAAATGAACTTTGAAAAATCAAGAGAATGTAAGTGTGACAAGGTAAAGCAAAACAAAACACTACTGAAATATTCCAGCTCTTGCATTTCAACGAAAGAAATCCAAAATGAACTTTGAAAAATCAAGAGAATGTAACTGTGACAAGGTAAAGCACAACAAAACACATTTCAACGAAAGAAATCGACAATGAACTTTGAAAAATCAAGAGAGTGTAACTGTGACACGGTAAACCATGAGCAAAAACTACTGAAATATTCCAACTCTTGCATTTCAACGAAAGAAATTCAAGATAAACTTTAAAAAATCAAGAAAATGTCACTGTGAAAAGGTAAACCACGACAAAACACTACTGAAAATATTCCAACTCTTGCATTTCAACGAAAGAAATTCAAAATGAACTTTGAAAAATTAAGAGAATGTAACTGTGACTAGGTAAACCATGACGAAACACAACTGAAATATTCCAACTCTTGCATTTCAATGAAAGAAATCCAAAATGAACTTTGAAAAATCAAGGGAATGTAAGTCTGACAAGGTAAACCACAACAAAATACTACTGAAATAATCCAACTCTTGCATTTCAACGAAAAAAATTCAAAATGAACTTTGAAAAATTAAGAAAATGTAAGTTTGACAATGTAAACCACAAGAAAACACTTCTGAAATAATCCAACTCTTACATTTCAGTTAAAGAAATACAAAATCAAGTTTGAAAAATCAAGAGAATATACGTTTTATTTGTTGAATCGCGACGAAACACTATTGAAATATTTCAACTCTTGCATTTCAGTGAAAGAAATTCAAAATGAACTTTGAAAAATCAAGAGAATGTAAGTTTGACAAGGTAAACAACAACAAAACACTACTGAAATAATCCAACTCTTGCATTTCAATGAAAGAAATTCAAAATGAACTTTGAAAAATCAAGAGAATGTAAGTGTGACAAGGTAAACCACAACAAAACACTACTGAAATAATCCAACTCTTGCATTTGAACGAAATAAATACAAAATGAACTTTGAAGAATCAATAGAATGTAACTGTGACAAGGTAAACCAAGACAAGACACTACTAAAATATTCCAACTCTTACATTTCAATGAAAGAAATTCAAAATGAACTTTGAAAAATCAATGGAATGTAACTGTGACAAGGTAAACCACGACAAAACACTACTGAAATATTCCAACTCTTGCCTTTAAAAGAAAGAAATTCAAAATAAACTTTGAAAAATCAAGAGAATGTAAGTGTGACAAGGTAAACCACGACAAAACACTACTGAAATAATCCAACTCTTGCATTTGAACGAAAGAAATCCAAAATGAACTTTGAAAAATCAAGAGAATGTAACTGTGACAAGGTAAACCACGACAAGACACTACTAAAATATTCCAACTCTTGCATTTAAACGAAAGAAATTCAAAATGAACTTTGAAAAATTAAGAGAATGTAACTGTGACTATGTAAACCATGACGAAACACAACTGAAATATTCCAACTCTTGCATTTCAATGAAAGAAATTCAAAATAAACTTTGAAAAATCATGAGAATGTAACTGTGACAAGGTAAACCACGACAAAACACTTCTGAAATAATCCAACTCTTGCATTTCAGTGAAAGAAATCCAAAAATGAACTTTGAAAAATCAAGAGAATGTAAGTGTGACAAGGTAAACCATAACAAAACACTACTGAAATAATCCAACTCTTGCATTTCAGTGAAAGAAATTCAAAATGAACTTTGAAAAATCAAGAGAATGTAACTGTGACAAGGTAAACCACAACAAAACACTACTGAAATAATCTAACTCTTGCATTTCAATGAAAGAAATTCAAAATGAACTTTGAAAAATCAAGAGAATGTAAGTGTGACAAGGTAAACCACGATAAAACACTACTGAAATATTCCAACTCTTGCATTTGAACGAAAGAAATCCAAAATGAACTTTGAAAAATCAAGAGAATGTAACTGTGACAAGGTAAACCACGACAAGACACTACTAAAATATTCCAACTCTTACATTTCAAAGAAAGAAATTCAAAATGAACTTTGAAAAATCAAGAGAATGTAACTGTGACAAGGTAAACCACGACAAGAAACTACTGAAATATTCCAACTCTTGCATTTCAACGAAAGAAATTCAAAATAAACTTTGAAAAATCAAGAGAATGTAACTTTGACAAGGTAAAGCACAACAAAACACTACTGAAATGTTCCAACTCTTGCATTTCAACGAAAGAAATTCAAAATGAACTTTGAAAAATAAAGAGAATGTAACTGTGACAAGGTGAACCACGACAAGACACTACTGAAATATTCCAACAATTGCATTTCAACGAAAGAAATTCAAAATAAACTTAGAAAAATCAAGAGAATGTAACTTTGACAAGGTAAAGCACAACAAAACACTACTGAAATATTCCATCTCTTGCATTTCAACGAAAGAAATTCAAAATGAACTTTGTAAAAACAAGAGAATGTAACTGTGAGAAGGTAAACCACAACAAAACACTACTAAAATAATCCAACTCTTGCATTTCAATGAAAGAAATTCAAAATGAACTTTGAAAAATCAAGAGAATGTAAGTGTGACAAGATAAACCAACCACAACAAAACAATAATGAAATAATCCAACTCTTGCATTTCAACGAAACAAATCCAAAATGAACTTTGAAAAATCAAGAGAATGTATCTATGACATGGTAAACCACGATAAAACACTAATGAAATATTCCAACTCTTGCATTTCAACGAAAGAAATTCAAAATGAACTTTGAAAAATTAAGATAATGTAACTGTGACTAGGTAAACCATACAAAACACTACTGAAATATACCAACTCTTGCATTTCAACGAAAGAAATTCAAAATGAACTTTGAAAAATCTAGAGAATGTAACTTTGACAAGGTAAAGCACAACAGAACACTACTGAAATATTCCAACTCTTGCATTTCAACGAAAAAAATTCAAAATGAACTTTGAAAAATTAAGAGAATGTCACTGTGACTTGGTAAACCATGACAAAACACTACTGAAATATTCCAACTCTTGCATATCAACGAAAGAAATCCAAAATGAACTTTTAAAAATCAAGAGAATGTAAGTGTGACAAGGTAAAGCACAACAAAACACTACTGTAATATTCCAGCTCTTGCATTTCAACGAAAGAAATTCAAAATGAACTTTGTAAAAACAAGAGAATGTAACTGTGACAAGGTGAACCACGACAAAACACTACTGAAATAATCCAACTCTTGCATTTCAATGAAAGAAATTCAAAAGGAACTTTGAAAAATCAAGAGAATGTAAGTGTGACAAGGTAAACCACAACAAAACACTACTGAAATAATCCAACTCTTGCATTTCAACGAAAGAAATCCAAAATGAACTTTGAAAAATCAAGAGAATGTAACTATGACATGGTAAACCACTATAAAACACTACTGAAATATTCCAACTCTTGCATTTCAACGAAAGAAATTCAAAATGAACTTTCAAAAATTAAGAGAATGTAACTGTGACTTGGTAAACCATGACAAAACACTACTGAAATATTCCAACTCTTGCATTGCAACGAAAGAAATCCAAAATGAACTTTGAAAAATCAAGAGAATGTAAGTGTGACAAGGTAAATCACAACAAAACACTACTGTAATATTCCATCTCTTGCATTTCAATGAAAGAAATCCAAAATGAACTTTGAAAAATCAAGAGAATGTAACTGTGACAAGGTAAAGCAAAACAAAACACATTTCAACGAAAGAAATCCACAATGAACTTTGAAAAATCAAGAGAGTGTAACTGTGACAAGGTAAACCATGAGCAAAAACTACTGAAATATTCCAACTCTTGCATTTCAACGAAAGAAATTCAAGATGAACTTTGAAAAATCAAGAAAATGTCACTGTGAAAAGGTAAACCACGACAAAACACTACTGAAAATATTCCAACTCTTGCATTTCAACGAAAGAAATTCAAAATGAACTTTGAAAAATTAAGAGAATGTAACTGTGACTAGGTAAACCATGACGAAACACAACTGAAATATTCCAACTCTTGCATTTCAATGAAATAAATCCAAAATGAACTTTGAAAAATCAAGGGAATGTAAGTCTGACAATGTAAACCACAACAAAACAATACTGAAATATTCCAACTCTTACATTTCAATGAAAGAAATCCAAAATGAACTTTGAAAAATCAGGAGAATGTAACTGTGACAAGGTAAACCACGACAAAACACCACTGAAATATTCCAGCTCCTGCTTTTTAACGAAAGAAATCCAAAATGAACTTTGAAAAATAAAGAGAATGTAACTGTGACAAGGTAAACCACGAAAAGACACTACTAAAATATTCCAACTCTTGCATTTAAATGAAAGAAATTCAAAATGAACTTTGAAAAATTAAGAGAATGTAACTGTGACAAGGTAAACCACGACAAGACACTACTGAAATATTCCAACTCTTGCATTTCAACTAAAGAAATTCAAAATAAACTTTTAAAAATCAAGATACTGTAACTGTGACACCATAAAGCACAACAAGACACTACTGAAACATTCAAGCAATTTCATTTCCAAGATAGAAATTCAAAATAAATTTTGAAAAATAAAGAGAATGTCACTATGACAAGAAAAACCATGACAAAACACTACTTAAATATTCCATCTCTTGCATTTCAAGGATAGAAATTCAAAATGAACTTTGAAAAATCAAGAGAATGTAACTTTGACAAGGTAAAGCACAACAAAACACTACTGAAATATTCCAGCTCTAGCATTTCAACGAAATAAATTCAAAATTAACTTTGAAAAAACAAGAGAATGTAACTTTGACACGGTAAACCACGATAAAACACTAATGAAATATTCCAACTATTTCATTTCAATGAAAGAAATCCAAAATTAACTTTGAAAAATCAAAAAATGTAAGTGTGACATAGTGAACCACAACAAAACACTACTGCAATATTCAAACTCTTACATTTCAACGAAAGAAATTCAAAATGAACTTTGAAAGATCAAGAGAATGTATCTATGACATGGTAAACCACGATAAAACACTACTGAAATATTCCAACTCTTGCATTTCAACGAAAGAAATTCAAAATGAAGTTTGAAAAATTAAGAGAATGTAACTGTGACTAGGTAAACCATGACAAAACACTACTGAAATAATCCAACTCTTGCATTTCAATGAAAGAAATTTAAAATGGACTTTGAAAAATCTAGAGAATGTAACTTTGACAAGGTAAAGCACAACAAAACACTACTGAAATATTCCAACTCTTGCATTTCAACGAAAAAATTCTAAATGAACTTTGAAAAATTAAGAGAATGTAACTGTGACTTGGTAAACCATGACAAAACACTACTAAAATATTCCAACTCTTGCATTTCAACGAAAGAAATCCAAAATGAACTTTGAAAAATCAAGAGAATGTAAGTGTGACAAGGTAAAGCACAACAAAACACTACTGTAATATTCCAGCTCTTGCATTTCAACGAAAGAAATTCAAAATGAACTTTTAAAAATTAAGAGAATGTAACTGTGACAAGGTAAACCACGACAAGACACTACTGAAATATTCCAACTCTTGCATTTCAACGAAAGAAATTCAAAATAAACTTTGAAAAATCAAGAGAATGTAACTTTGATAAGGTAAACCACAACAAAACACTACTGAAATATTCCAGCTCTAGCATTTCAACGAAAGAAATTCAAAATGAACCTTGTAAAAACAAGAGAATGTAACTGTGACAAGATAAACCACAACAAAACACTACTGAAATAATCCAACTCTTGCATTTCAATGAAAGAAATTCAAAATGAACTTTGAAAAATCAAGAGAATGTAAGTGTGACAAGGTTAAACACAACAAAACACTACTGAAATAATCCAACTCTTGCATTTCAACGAAAGAAATCCAAAATAAACTTTGAAAAATCAAGAGAATGTATCTATGACATGGTAAACCACGATAAAACACTACTGAAATATTCCAACTCTTGCATTTCAACGAAAGGAATTCAAAATGAACTTTGAAAAATTAAGAGAATGTAACTGTGACTAGGTAAACCATGACAAAACACTACTAAAATATTCCAACTCTTGCATTTCAAAGAAAGAAATTCAAAATGGACTTTGAAAAATCTAGAGAATGTAACTTTGACAAGGTAAAGCACAACAAAACACTACTGAAATATTCCAACTCTTGCATTTCAACGAAAAAATTCTAAATGAACTTTGAAAAATTAAGAGAATGTAACTGTGACTTGGTAAACCATGACAAAACACTACTAAAATATTCCAACTCTTGCATTTCAACAAAAGAAATCCAAAATGAACTTTGAAAAAGCAAGAGAATGTAAGTGTGACAAGGTAAAGCACAACAAAACACTACTGTAATATTCCAGCTCTTGCATTTCAACGAGAGAAATCCAAAATGAACTTTGAAAAATTAAGAGAATGTAACTGTGACAAGGTAAACCACGACAAGACACTACTGAAATATTCCAATTCTTGCATTTCAACGAAAGAAATTCAAAATAAACTTTGAAAAATCAAAAGAATGTAACTGTGACAAGGTAAACCACGACAAAACACTACTGAAATATTCCAATTCTAGCATTTCAACGAAAAAAATTCAAAATGAACTTTCAAAAAACGAGAGAATGTAAGTGTGACAAGGTAAACTACGACAAAACACTACTGAAATATTCCAACTCTTGCATTTCAATGAAAGAAATTTAAAATGGACTTTGAAAAATCTAGAGAATGTAACTTTGACAAGGTAAAGCACAACAAAACACTACTGAAATATTCCAACTCTTGCATTTCAACGAAAAGATTCAAAATGAACTTTGAAAAATTAAGAGAATGTAACTGTGACTTGGTAAACCATGACAAAACACTACTGAAATATTCCAACTCTTGCATTTCAACGAAAGAAATCCAAAATGAACTTTGAAAAATCAAGAGAATGTAAGTGGGACAAGGTAAAGCACAACAAAACACTACTGTAATATTCCAGCTCTTGCATTTCAACGAAAGAAATCCAAAATGAACTTTGAAAAATTAAGAGAATATAACTGTGACAAGGTAAACCACGACAAGACACTACTGAAATATTCCAACTCTTGCATTTCAAAGAAAGAAATTCAAAATAAACTATGAAAAATCAAGAGAATGTAACTTTGACAAGGTAAAGCACAACAAAACACTACTGAAATATTCCAGCTCTTGCATTTCAACGAAAGAAATTCAAAATGAACTTTGAAAAATTAAGAGAATGTAACTCTGACTAGGTAAACCATGACAAAACACTACTGAAATATTCCAACTCTTGCATTTCAACGAAAGAAATTCAAAATGAACTTTGAAAAATTAAAAGAATGTAACTGTGACATGGTAAACCATGATAAAACACTACTGAAATATTCCAACTCTTGCATTTCAAAGAAAGAAATCCAAAATGAACTTTGAAAAATCAAGAGAATGTAACTGTGACAAGGTAAAGCACAACAAAACACTACTGTAATATTCCAACTCTTGCATTTCAACGAAAGAAATCCAAAATGAACTTTGAAAACTCAAGAGAATGTAACTGTGACAAGGTAAAGCTCAACAAAACACATTTCAACGAAAGAAATCCATAATGAACTTTGAAAAATCAAGAGAGTGTAACTGTGACACGGTAAACCATGAGCAAAAACTACTGAAATATTCCAACTCTTGCATTTCAACGAAAGAAATTCAAGATGAACTTTGAAAAATCAAAAGAATGTCACTGTGAAAAGGTAAACCACGACAAAACACTACTGAAATATTCCAACTCTTGCATTTCACGAAAGAAATTCAAAATGAACTTTGAAAAATCAAGAGAATGTAACTGTGACAAGAATATTTCAGTAGTGTCTTGTCATGGTTTACCTTGTCACAGTTACCGTCTCTTGATTTTTCAAAGTTCATTTTGGATTTCTTTCGTTGAAATGCAAGAGTTGGAATATTTCAGTAGTGTTTTGTCGTGGTTTATCTTGTCATAGTTACATTTTCTTGATTTTTCAAAGTTCATTTTGAATTTCTTTCGTGAAATGCAAGAGTTGGAATATTTCAGTAGTGTTTTGTCGTGGTTTACCTTGTCACAGTGACATTCTCTTGATTTTTCAAAGTTCATCTTGAATTTCTTTCGTTGAAATGCAAGAGTTGGAATATTTCAGTAGTTTTTTCTCATGGTTTACCGTGTCACAGTTACACTCTCTTGATTTTTCAAAGTTCATTGTGGATTTCTTTCGTTGAAATGTGTTTTTTTGTGCTTTACCTTGTCAGAGTTACATTCTCTTGATTTTTCAAAGCTCAATTTGAATTTTTTTCATTTAAATGCAAGAGTTAAGATATTTCAGTAGTGTCTTGTTGTGGTTTACCTTGTCTCAGTTACATTCTCTTGATTTTTCAAAGTTCATTTTGGATTTCTTTTGTTGAAATGCATGAGTTGGAATATTTCAGTAGTGTTTTGTCCTGGTTTACCTTGTCACACTTACATTCTCTTGATTTTTAAAAGTTCATTTTGGATTTCTTTAATTGAAATGCATGAGTTGGAATATTTCAGTAGTGTTCTGTTGTGGTTTACCTTTTCACAGTTACATTCTCTTGATTTTTCAAAGTTCATTTTGAATTTCTTTCGTGAAATGCAAGAGTTGGAATATTTCAGTAGTGTTTTGTCGTGGTTTACCTTGTCACAGTTACATTCTCTTGATTTTTCAAAGTTCATTTTGAATTTCTTTCATTGAAATGCAAGAGTTTGAATATTTCAGTAGTGTTTTGTCATGGATTACCTTGTCACAGTGACATTCTCTTGATTTTTAAAAGTTCATTTTGGATTTCTTTCATTGAAATGCAAGAGTTGGAATATTTCAGTAGTGTTTTGTTATGGTTTACCTTGTCACAGTCACATTCTCTTGATTTTTCAAAGTTCATTTTTGATTTCTTTCGTTGAAATGCAAGAGTTGGAATATTTCAGTAGTGTTTCGTCATGGTTTACCTTGTCACAGTTACACTCTTTTGATTTTTCAAAAGTTAATTTTGAATTCTTTTCGTTGGAATTCAAGGGCTGGAATATTTGAGTACTGTTTTGTTAAAGTTTACCTAGTCACTGTTACACTTTCTTGGTTTTTTAAAGTTCAATTTGCATTTATTTAGTTAAAATTCATGAGTTGGAATATTTCAGTAGTGTTTTGGTTAAGTTAGGTTAGGTTAGGTTAAGTTAGGTAAGGTTAGGTTAGGTTAGCCTACTTACAAGCGCGTACGTAGGTTTACCTTCTCACAGTTACATTCTCTTAATTTTTCAAAGTTCATTTTGAATTTCTTTCGTTGAAATGCAAGAGTTGGAATATTTCAGTAGTGTTTTGTTGTGCTTTACCTTGTCACAGTTACATTCTTTTGATTTTCAAAGTTCATTTTGGATTTCTTTCGTTGAAATGCAAGAGTTTGAATATTACAGTAGTGTTTTGTTGTTCTTTACCTTGTCACAGTTACATTCTCTTGATTTTTCAAAGTTCATTTTGGATTTCTTTCGTGAAATGCGAGAGTTGGAATATTTCAGTAGTGTTTTGTCGTGGTTTACCATTTCACAGTTACATTCTCTTGATTTTTCAAAGTTCATTTTGAATTTATTTCGTGAAATGCAAGAGTTGGAATTTTTCAGTATTGTTTTGTCGTGGTTTACCTTGTCACAGTTACATTCTCTTGATTTGTCAAAGTTATTTTTGAATTTCTTTCATTGAAATGCATGAGTTGGAATATTTCAGTAGTATTTTGTCATGGTTTACCTTGTCACAGTTACATTCTCTTGATTTTTAAAAGTTCATTTTGGGTTTCTTTCATTGAAATGCAAGAGTTGGAATATTTCAGTAGTGTTTTGTTATGGTTTACCTTGTCATACTTACATTATCTGGATTTTTCAAAGTTTATTTTGGATTTTTTTCCTTGAAATGCAAGAGTTGGAATATTTCAGTTGTATTTTGTTGTGGTTTACCTTGTCACAGTGACATTCTCTTGATTTTTCAAAGTTCATCTTGAATTTCTTTTGTTGAAATGCAAGAATTGGAATAGTTCAGTAGTGTTTTCTCATGGTTTACCAGTGTCACAGTTACACTCTCTTGATTTTTCAAAGTTCATTTTGAATTTCTTTCATTGAAATGCAAGAGTTGGAATATTTCAGTGATGTTTTGTCGTGGTTTACCTTGTCACAATTACATTCTCTTAATTTTTCAAAGTTCATTTTCAAAAATCAAGAGAATGTAACTCTAACAAGGTAAACCACGACAAAACATCACTGAAATATTCCAGCTCTTGCATTTCAATGAAAGAAATTCAAAATGAACTTTGAAAAATCAAGAGAATGTAACTGTGACAAGGTAAACCATGACAATACACTACTGAAATATTCCAACTTTTGCATTTCAACGAAATAAATTAAAACTTAAATTTGAAAAATAAAGAGAATATAACTGTGACAAGGTAAAGCATAACAAAAGACTAGTGGTATATATCAACTCTTGCATTTCGATTAAATAAACCCAAAATGAAATTTAAAAAATCACGAGACTTCAACTATGATAAGTTACGAAAAAACACTACTGAAATATTCGAACTCATGCATTTCACAGAAATAAATCCAAAATGAATTTTGAAAAATCAAGAGAATGTAACTGTGACAAGGTAAACCACGACAAAACACTACTGAAATATTCCAACTCTTGCATTTCACGAACGAAATTCAAAATGAACTTTGAAAAAACAAGAGAATGTAACTGTGAAACGGTAAACCACGACAAAACACTACTGAAATATTCCAACTCTCGCATTTCACGAAAGAAATCCAAAATGAACTTTGAAAAATCAAGAGAATGTAACTGTGACAAGGTAAAGCACAACAAAACACTACTGTAATATTCCAACTCTTGCATTTCAACAAAAGAAATCCAAAATGAACTTTGAAAAATCAAGAAAATGTAACTTTGAAAAGGTAAAGCACAACAAAACACATTTCAACGAAAGAAATCCACAATGAACTTTGAAAAATCAAGAGAGTGTAACTGTGACACGGTAAACCATTAGAAAACACTACTGAAATATTCCAACTCTTGCATTTCAACGAAAGAAATTCAAGATGAACTTTGAAAAATCAAAAGAATGTCACTGTGACAAAGTAAACCACGACAAAACACTACTGAAATATTCCAACTCTTGAATTTCACGAAAGAAATTTAAAATGAACTTTGAAAAATCAAAAGAATGTAACTGTGACAAGGTAAACCACAACAAAATACTACTGAAATATTCCAACTCATGCATTTCAGCGAAAGAAATCCAAAATGAACTTTGAAAAATCAAGAAAATGTAACTGTGACAAGGTAAACCACGACAAAACACTATTGAAATATTTTAATTCTTGCATTTGAATGAAAAAAATTCAAAATGAACTTTGAAAAATCAAGAGAATGTAACTCTGACAAGGTAAAGCACAACAAAACACTACTGAAATATTCCAACTCTTGCACTTCAACGAAAGAAATTCAAGATGAACTTTGAAAAATTAAGAGAATGTAACTGTAAGAAGGTAAACCACGACAAGACACTACTGAAATATTCCAATTCTTGCATTTCAACGAAAGAAATTCAAAATGAACTTTGAAAAATCAAGAGAATGTAACAGTGACAAGGTAAAGCACAACAACACACTACTTAAATATTCCAACTCTTGCATTTCAACGAAAGAAATTCAAAATGAATTTTGAAAAATTAAGAGAATGTAACTGTGACAAGGTAAACCATGACAAAACACTACTGAAATATTCCAACTCTTGCATTTCAACGAATGAAATCCAAAATGAACTTTGAAAAATCAAGAGAATGTACCTGTGACAAGGCAAAGCACAACAAAACACTACTGTAATAATCCAGCTCTTGCATTTCAACGAAAGAAATCCAAAATGAACTTTGAAAAAACATGAGAATGTAACTGTGACAAGGTAAACCATGACAATACACTACTGAAATATTCCAACTCTTGCATTTCAACGAAAGAAATCCAAAATGAACTTTGAAAAATCAAAAAATGTAACTGTGATAAGGTAAACCATAGCAAAACACTATTGAAATATTCCAACTCTTGCATTTCATTTAAAGAAACCCAAAATGAACTTTGAAAATCAAGAGAATGTAAGAGTGGCAAGTTAAACCATGAAAAAACACTACTGAGATATTCAAACTCATGCACTTCACTGAAAGAAATCCAAAATGAACTTTGAAAAATCAAGATAATGTAACTCTGACAAGGTAAACCACGACAAAACACTACTGAAATATTCCAACTCTCGCATTTCACGAAAGAAATCCAAAATGAACTTTGAAAAATCAAGAGAATGTAACTGTGACAAGGGAAAGCACAACAAAACACTACTGTAATATTCCAACTCTTGCATTTCAACAAAAGAAATCCAAAATGAACTTTGAAAAATCAAGAAAATGTAACTTTGAAAAGGTAAAGCACAAAAAAACACATATCAACGAAAGAAATCCACAAGGAACTTTGAAAAATCAAGAGAGTGTAACTGTGACACGGTAAACCACGACAAAACACTACTGAAATATTCCAACTATTGCATTTCAACGAAAGAAATTCAAGATGAACTTTGAAAAATCAAAAGAATGTCACTGTGACAAGGTAAACCACGACAAAACACTACTGAAATATTCCAACTTTTGCATTTCACGAAAGAAATTCAAAATGAACTTTGAAAAATCAAGAGAATGTAACTGTGAAACGGTAAACCACGACAAAACACTACTTAAATATTCCAACTCTCGCATTTCACGAAAGAAATCCAAAATGAACTTTGAAAAATCAAGAGAATGTAACTGTGACAAGGTAAAGCACAACAAAACACTACTGTAATATTCCAACTCTTGCATTTCAACGAAAGAAATCCAAAATGAACTTTGAAAAATCAAGAAAATGTACTTTTGAAAAGGAAAAGCACAACAAAACACATTTATTATTTTTACATGTCACAGTTACATTCTCTTGATTTTGCAAAGTTCATTTTGAATTTCTTTCATTGAAAAGCAAGAGTTGGAATATTTTAGTAGTGTCTTGTCGTGGTTTACCTTGTCACAGTTACATTCTCTTGATTTTTCAAAGTTCATTTTGAATTTCTTTCTTGAAATGCAAGAGTTAGAATATTTCAGTAGTGTTTTGTCGTGGTTTACCTTGTCACAGTGACATTCTCTTGATTTTTCAAAGTTCATCTTGAATTTCTTTAGTTGAAATACAAGAGCTGGAATATTTCAGTAGTGTTTTGTTATGGTCTACCTTGTCAGAGTTACATTCTCTTGATTTTTCAAAGTTCATTTTGGATTTCTTTCGTTGAAATGCAAGAGTTGGAATATTTCAGTAGTGTTTTGTTGTGGTTTACCTTGTCACACTTACATACTCTTGATTTTTCAAAGTTCATTTTGAATTTCTTTCATTGATATGCAAGAGTTGGAATATTTCAGTAGTGTTTTATCGTGGTTTACCATGTCTTATTTACATTCTCTTGATTTTTCAAAGTTCATTTTGAATTTCTTTCATTGAAATGCAAGAGTTGGATTATTTCAGTAGTGTTTTGTTATGGTTTACCTAGTCACAGTTACATTCTCTTAATTTTTCAAAGTTGAAATGTTCATTCATCAAAGTTCAAAGTTCATCTTTCATTTTCAAATGAAATCTTTCATCTTTCATCTTTCATTTTCAAAGTTCATTTTTCAAAGTTAATCTTGAATTTCTTTCGTTGAAATGCAAGAGTTGGAATATTTCAGTAGTGTTTTCTCATGGTTTACCCTGTCACAGTTACACTCTCTTGATTTTTCAAAGTTCATTTTGGATTTCTTTCGTTGAAATGCAAGAGCTGGAATATTACAGTAGTGTTTTGTTGTGCTTTACCTTGTCACAGTTACATTCTCTTGATTTTTCAAAGTTCATTTTGGATTTATTTCGTTGAAATGCAAGATTTGGAATATTTCAGTAGTGTTTTGTCATGGTTTACCTTGTCACAGTTACATTCTCTTGATTTTTCAAAGCTCATTTTGAATTTCTTTCGTTGAAATGCAAGACATGGAATATTTCAGTAGTGTTTTGTTGTGCTTTACATTGTCACAGTTACATTCTCTTGATTTTTCAAAGTTCATTTTGAATTTCTTTCGTTGAAATGCAAGAGTTGGAATATTTCAGTAGTGTCTTGTCGTGGTTTACCTTCTCACAGTTATATTCTCTTAATTTTTCAAAGTTCATTTTGAATTTCTTTCGTTGAAATGCAAGAGTTGGAATATTTCAGTAGTGTTTAGTTGTGCTTTACCTTGTGACAGTTACATTCTCTTGATTTTTCAAAGTTCATTTGGAATTTCTTTTATTGAAATGCAAGAGTTGGAATATTTCAGTAGTGTTTTGTCGTGGTTTACCTTGTCACAGTTACATTCTCTTGATTTTTCAAAGTTCATTTTGGATTTTTTTCGTTGAAATGCAAGACTTGGAATATTTCAATTGCGTTTTGTCGTGGTTAACCTTGTCATAGTTACTTTCTCTTGATTTTTCAAAGTTCGTTTTGGATTTCTTTCATTGAAGTGCATGAGTTGGAATATTTCAGTAGTGTTTTGTCTTGGTTTACCTTGTCACGGTTACATTCTCTTGATTTTTCAAAGTTCATTTTGGGTTTCTTTCATTGAAATGCAAGAGTTGGAATATTTCAGTAGTGTTTTGTTATGGTTTACCTTGTCACTGTTACATTCTCTTGATTTTTCAAAGTTCATTTTAGATTTCTTTTGTTGAAATTTAAGAGTTGGAATATTTCAGTTGTGTTTTGTCGTGGTTTACCTTGTCACAGTGACATTCTCTTGATTTTTGAAAGTTCATCTTGAATTTCTTTCGTTGAAATGCAAGAGTTGGAATATTTTAGTAGTGTTTTCTCATGGTTTACCGTGTCAAAGTTAAACTCTCTTGATTTTTCAAAGTTCATTGTGGATTTCTTTCGTTGAAATGTGTTTTGTTGTGCTTTACCTTGTCACAATTACATTCTCTTTATTTTTCAAGGTTCATTTTGAATTTCTATTATTGAAATGCAAGAGTTTGATTATTTCAGTAGTTTTTTGTCGTTGTTTACCTTTTCATACTTATATTCACTTAATTTTTCGAAGTTAATTGTGGTTTTCTTTCATTAAACAATAAGAAATCAAATATTTCAGTAGTGTTTTGTCATGGTTTACCTAATCACAGTTACATTCTCTTAATTTTTCAAAGTTCATTTTGAATTTGTTTCGTTGAAATGCAAGAGTTGGAATATTTCAGTAGTGTCTTGTCGTGGTTTACCTTGTCACAGTTACATTCTCTTGATTTTTCAAAGTTCATTTTAAATTTCTTTTATTGAAATGCAAGAGTTGGAATATTTCAGTAGTGTTTTGTCGTGGTTTACCTTATCACAGTTACATTCTCTTGATTTTTCAAAGTTCATTTTGGATTTCTTTCGTTGAAATGCAAGAGTTTAGTGTGTCATCTTGGTTTACCTTGTCACAGTTACATTCTCTTGATTTTTCAAAGTTCATTTTGAATTTCTTTCGTGAAATGCAAGAGTTAGAATATTTCAGTAGTGTTTTGTCGTGGTTTACCTTGTCACAGTGACATTCTCTTGACTTTTCAAAGTTCATCTTGAATTTTTTTAGTTGAAATGCAAGAGTTGGAATATTTCAGTAGTGTTTTCTCATGGTTTACCGTGTCATAGTTACATTCTCTTGATTTTTCAAAGTTCATTTTGGATTTCTTTCGTTGAAATGCAAGAGTTGGATTATTTCAGTAGTGTTTTGTTGTGGTTTGCCTTGTCACACTTACAGTCTCTTGATTTTTCAAAGTTCATTTTGAATTTCTTTCATTGAAATGCAAGAGTTGGAATATTTCAGTAGTGTTTTATCGTGGTTTACCATGTCATATTTACATTCTCTTGATTTTTCAAAGTTCATTTTGGATTTCTTTCGTTGAAATACAAGAGTTGGATTATTTCAGTAGTGTTTTGTTGTGGTTTACCTTGTCACACTTGCATTATCTTGATTTTTCAAAGTTCATTTTGAATTTCTTTCATTGAAATGCAAGAGTTGGATTATTTCAGTAGTGTTTTGTTGTGGTTTACCTTGTCACAGTTACATTCTCTTGACTTTTCAAAGTTCATTTTGAATTTCTTTCGTTGAAATGCAAGAGTTGGAATATTTCAGTAGTGTTTTGTTGTGGTTTACCTTGTCACAGTTACATTCTCCTGATTTTTTAAAGTTTATTTTGAATTTCTTTCGTTGAAATGCAAGAATTGGAATATTTCAGTAGTGTCTTGACGTGGTTTACCTTGTCAGATTTACATTCTCTTAATTTTTCAAAGTTCATTTTGAATTTCTTTCGTTGAAATGCAAGAGTTGGAATATTTCAGTAGTGTTTTGTTGTGCTTTACCTTGTCACAATTACATTCTCTTGATTTTTCAAAGTTCATTTTGGATTTCTTTCATTGAAATGCAAGAGTTGGAATATTTCAGTAGTGTTTTGTCTTGGTTTACCCTGTCAAAGTTATATTCTCTTGATTTATCAAAGTTCATTTTGAATTTCTTTCGTGAAATGCAAGAGTTCAAATATTTCAGTAGTGTTTTGTCGTGGTTTACATTGTCACAGTGACATTCTCTTGATTTTTCAAAGTTCATCTTGAATTTCTTTCGTTGAAATGCAAGAGTTGGAATATTTCAGTAGTGTTTTCTCATGGTTTACCGTGTCATAGTTACATTCTCTTGATTTTTGAAAGTTCATTTTGGATTTCTTTCGTTGAAATGCAAGAGCTGGATTATTTCAGTAGTGTTTTGTTGTGGTTTACCTTGTCACACTTACATTCTCTTGATTTTTCAAAGTTCATTTTGAATTTCTTTCGTTGAAATGCAAGAGTTCGAATATTTCAGTAGTGTTTTGTTGTAGTTTACCTTGTCACAGTTACATTCTCTTGATTTTGCAAAGTTCATTTTGAATTTCTTTCATTGAAATGCAAGAGTTGGATTATTTCAGTAGTGTTTTGTTATGGTTTACCTTGTCACACTTACATTCTCTTGATTTTTCAAAGTTCATTTTGAATTTCTTTCTTTGAAATGCAAGAATTGGATTATTTCAGTAGTGTTTTGTCGTGGTTTACCTTGTCAAAGATACATTCTCATGATTTTTCAAAGTTCATTTTGAATTTCTTTAATTGAAATGCAAGAGTTGGATTATTTCAGTAGTGTTTTGTTGTGGTTTACCTTGTCAGACTTACATTCTCTTGATTTTTCAAAGTTTATTTTGGATTTCTTTCATTGAAATGCCAGAGTTGGAATATTTCAGTTGTGTTTCGTCATGGTTTACCTAGTCACAGTTACATTCTCTTAATTTTTCAAAGTTCATTTTGAATTTCTTTCGTTGAAATGCAAGAGTTGGAATATTTCAGTAGTGTTTTGTTGTGCTTACCTTGTCACAGTTACATTCTCTTGATTTTTCAAAGTTTATTTTGAATTTCTTTCGTTGAAATGCAAGAGTTGGAATATTTCAGTAGTGTATTGTCGTGGTTTATCTTGTCACAGTTACATTCTCTTGATTTTTCAAAGTTCATTCTGGATTTTTTTCGTTGAAATGCAAGAGTTGGAATATTTCAGTAGTGTTTTGTCATGGTTTACCTAGTCACAGTTACATTCTCTTAATTTTTCAAAGTTCATTTTGAATTTCTTTCGTTGAAATGCAAGAGTTGGAATATTTCAGTAGTGTTTTGTTGTGCTTTACCTTGTCACAGTTAAATTCTCTTGATTTTTCAAAGTTCATTTTGGATTTCTTTCATTGAAGTGCAAGAGTTGGAATATTTCAGTAGTGTCTTGTCGTGGTTTACCTTGTCACAGTTACATTCTCTTAATTTTTCAAAGTTTATTTTGAATTTCTTTCGTTGAAATGCAAGAGTTGGAATATTTTAGTACTTTTGTTGTGCTTTACCTTGTCAGAGTTACATTCTCTTGATTTTTCAAAGTTCATTTTAAATTTCTTTCATTGAAATGCAAGAGTTGGAATATTTCAGTAGTGTCTTGTCGTGGTTTACCTTGTCACAGTTACATTCTCTTGATTTTTCAAAGTTCATTTTGTATTTCTTTCGTTGAAATGCAAGAATTGGAATATTTCAGTAGCGTTTTGTCGTGGTTTAACTTGTCATAGTTACATTCTCTTGATTTTTCGAAGTTCATTTTTGGTTTTCTTTCATGAAATGCAAGGAGTTGGAATATTTCAGTAGTGTTTTGTCGTGGTTTACCTTGTCACAGTGACATTCTCTTGATTTTTTGAAGTTCATCTTGAATTTCTTTCGTTGAAATGCAAGATTTGGAATATTTCAGTAGTGTTTTCTCGTGGTTTACCGTGTCACAGTTACACTCTCTTGATTTTTCAAAGTTCATTGTGGATTTCTTTCGTTGAAATGTGTTTTGTTGTGCTTTACCTTTTCACAGTTACATTCTCTTGTTTTTTCAAAGTTCATTTTGGGTTTCTTTCGTTGAAATGCAAGAGCTGGATTATTACAGTAGTGTTTTTTTGTGCTTTACCTTGTCACACTTACATTCTCTTGATTTTTCAAAGTTTATTTTGTATTTCTTTCGTTGAAATGCAAGAGTTGGAATATTTCAGTAGTGTTTTGTCATGGTTTACCTTGTCACAGATACATTTTCTTAATTTTTCAAAGTTAATTTTGAATTTCCTTCGTTGAAATGAAAGAGTTGGAATATTTCAGTAGTGTTTTGTTGTGCTTTACCTTGTCACAGTTACATTCTCTTGATTTTTCAAAGTTCATTTTGAATTTTTGTCATTGAAATGCAAGAGTTGGAATATTTCAGTAGTGTCTTGTCATGGTTTTCCTTGTCACAGTTACATTCTCTTTATTTTTCAAAGTTAATTTTGGATTTCTTTCGTTGAAATGCAAGAGTTGGAATATTTCAGTAGTGTTTTGTCGTGGTTTACCTTGTCACAGTTACATTCTCTTGATTTTTCAAAGTTCATTTTGGATTTCTTTCGTGAAATGCAAGAGTTGGAATATTTCAGTAGTGTTTTGTTGTGGTTTACTTTGTCAGAGTGACATTCTCTTGATTTTTCGAAGTTCATCTTGAATTTCTTTCGTTGAAATGCAAGAGTTCGAATATTTCAGTAGTGTTTTCTCATGGTTTACCGTGTCACAGTTACACTCTCTTGATTTTTCAAAGTTCATTGTGGATTTCTTTCGTTGAAATGTGTTTTTTTGTGCTTTACCTTGTCAGAGTTACATTCTCTTGATTTTTCAAAGCTCAATTTGAATTTTTTTCATTTAAATGCAAGAGTTAAGATATTTCAGTAGTGTCTTGTTGTGGTTTACCTTGTCACAGTTGCATTCTCTTGATTTTTCAAAGTTCATTTTGTATTTCTATTGTTGAAATGCATGAGTTGGAGTATTTTAGTAGTGTTTTGTCATGGTTTACCTTGTCACACTTACATTTTCTTGATTTTTCAAAGTTCATTTTGGGTTTCTTTAATTGAAATGCAAGAGTTGGAATATTACAGTAGTGTTTTGTTGTTCTTTACCTTGTCACAGTTACATTCTCTTGATTTTTCAAAGTTCATTTTGGATTTCTTTCGTGAAATGCGAGAGTTGGAATATTTCAGTAGTGTTTTGTCGTGGATTACCATTTCACAGTTACATTCTCTTGATTTTTCAAAGTTCATTTTGAATTTCTTTCGTGAAATGCAAGAGTTGGAATATTTCAGTAGGGTTTTGTTGTGGTTTACCTTGTCACAGTTACATTCTCTTGATTTTTCAAAGTTCATTTTGGATTTCTTTCATTGAAATGCATGAGTTGGAATATTTCAGTAGTGTTTTGTCGTGGTTTACCTTGTCACAGTTACATTCTCTTGATTTTTCAAAGCTCATTTTGGGTTTCTTTAATTGAAATGCAAGAGTTGGAATATTTCAGTAGTGTTTTGTTATGGTTTACCTTGTCACAGTCACATTCTCTTGATTTTTCAAAGTTCATTTTTGATTTCTTTCGTTGAAATGCAAGAGTTGGAATATTTCAGTAGTGTTTCGTCATGGTTTACCTTGTCAAAGTTACATTCTCTTGATTTTTCAAAGTTCATTTTGAATTTATTTCAGTGAAATGCAAGAGTTGGAATATTTCAGTAGAGTTTTGTTGTGGTTTACCTAGTCACTGTTACATTCTCTTGATTTTTCAAAGTTCATTTTGGATTTCTTTCATTGAAATGCAAGAGTTAGAATATTTCAGTAGTGTTTTGATTAAGTTAGGTTAGGTTAGGTTAAGTTAGGTAAGGTAAGGTTAGGTTACAAGCGCGTACGTAGGTTTACCTTCTCACAGTTACATTCTCTTAATTTTTCAAAGTTCATTTTGAATTTCTTTCGTTGAAATGCAAGAGTTGGAATATTTCAGTAGTGTTTTGTTGTGCTTTACCTTGTCACAGTTACATTCTTTTGATTTTTCAAAGTTCATTTTGGATTTCTTTCGTTGAAATGCAAGAGTTTGAATATTACAGTAGTGTTTTGTTGTGCTTTACCTTGTCACAGTTACATTCTCTTGATTTTTCAAAGTTCATTGTGGATTTCTTTCGTGAAATGCGAGAGTTGGAATATTTCAGTAGTGTTTTGTCGTGGTTTACCATGTAACAGTTACATTCTCTTGATTTTTCAAATTTCATTTTGAATTTATTTCGTGAAATGCAAGAGTTGGAATATTTCAGTAGTGTTTTGTCGTGGTTTACCTTGTCACAGTTACATTCTCTTGATTTTTCAAACTTAATTTTGGATTTCTTTCCTTTAAATGCCAGAGTTTTATTATTTCTGTAGTGTTTTGTCATCGATTACCTTGTCACACCGATATTCTCTTAGTTTGTCAAATCTCACTTTAGGTTTCTTTATTAGAAATATAAGATTTTAAATATTTGAGTAGGGTTTCAATGTGGGTTTATCATTTTACTGCTAAGTGAATTTTATATTTCGAGTTTAAGTTTGGATTTATGTCGCTTACATGCAATCTTGACTTATTAGGGAGTATGTTTTCGTGATTTACCTTGTCACAGTTACATTTTCTTGATTTTTCAAAGTTCATTTTGAATTTCTTTCGTTGAAATGCAAGAGTTCGAATATTTCAGTAGTGTTTTCTCATGGTTTACCGTGTCACAGTTACACTCTCTTGATTTTTCAAAGTTCATTTTGAATTTCTTTCATTGAAATGCAAGAGTTGGAATATTTCAGTGATGTTTTGTCGTGGTTTACCTTGTCACAATTACATTCTCTTAATTTTTCAAAGTTCATTTTCAAAAATCAAGAGAATGTAACTCTAACAAGGTAAACCACGACAAAACATCACTGAAATATTCCAGCTCTTGCATTTCAATGAAAGAAATTCAAAATGAACTTTGAAAAATCAAGAGAATGTAACTGTGACAAGGTAAAGCACGACAAGACACTACTGAAATATTCCAACTCTTGCATTTCAACAAAAAAATTCAAAATGAACTTTGAAAAATCAAGAGAATGTAACTGTGACAAGGTAAAGCACAACAACACACTACTTAAATATTCCAACTCTTGCATTTCAACGAAAGAAATTCAAAATGAATTTTGAAAAATTAAGAGAATGTAACTGTGACTAGGTAAACCATGACAAAACACTACTGAAATATTCCAACTCTTGCATTTCAACGAATGAAATCCAAAATGAACTTTGAAAAATCAAGAGAATGTAACTGTGACAAGGTAAAGCACAACAAAACACTACTGTAATAATCCATCTCTTGCATTTCAACGAAAGAAATCCAAAATGAACTTTGAAAAAACATGAGAATGTAACTGTGACAAGGTAAACCATGACAATACACTACTGAAATATTTCAACTCTTGCATTTCGACTAAAGAAATCCAAAATGAACTTTGAAAAATCACGAGACTGTAACTGTGACAAGGTAAACCATTACAAAACACTACAGAAATATTCGAACTCTTGCATTTAAATTAAATAAATCCAAAATGAACTTTGAAAAATCAAGAGAATGTAACTGTGACAAGGTAAACCACGACAAAACACTACTGAAATATTCCAACTCTTGCATTTCACGAACGAAATTCAAAATGAACTTTGAAAAAACAAGAGAATGTAAATGTGAAACGGTAAACCACGACAAAACTCTACTGAAATATTCCAACTCTCGCATTTCACGAAAGAAATCCAAAATGAACTTTGAAAAATCAAGAGAATGTAACTGTGACAAGGTAAAGCACAACAAAACACTACTGTAATATTCCAACTCTTGCATTTCAACGAAAGAAATCCAAAATGAACTTTGAAAAATCAAGAAAATGTAACTTTGAAAAGGTAAAGCACAACAAAACACATTTCAACGAAAGAAATCCACAATGAACTTTGAAAAATCAAGAGAGTGTAACTGTGACACGGTAAACCATGAGAAAACACTACTGAAATATTCCAACTCTTGCATTTCAACGAAAGAAATTCAAGATGAACTTTGAAAAATCAAAAGAATGTCACTGTGACAAGGTAAACCACGACAAAACACTACTGAAATATTCCAACTCTTGAATTTCACCAAAGAAATTTAAAATGAACTTTGAAAAATCAAGAAAATGTAACTGTGACAAGGTAAACCACGACAAAATACTACTGAAATATTCCAACTCTTGCATTTCAACGAAAGAAATCCAAAATGAACTTTGAAAAATCAAGAGAATGTAACTGTGACAAGGTAAACCACGACAAGACACTACTGAAATATTTTAACTCTTGCATTTCAATGAAAAAAATTCAAAATGAACTTTGAAAAATCAAGAGAATGTAACTCTGACAAGGTAAAGCACAACAAAACACTACTGAAATATTCCAACTCTTGCACTTCAACGAAAGAAATTCAAGATGAACTTTGAAAAATTAAGAGAATGTAACTGTGAGAAGGTAAACCACGACAAGACACTACTGAAATATTCCAATTCTTGCATTTCAACAAAAAAATTCAAAATGAACTTTGAAACATCAAGAGAATGTAACTGTGACAAGGTAAAGCACAACAACACACTACTTAAATATTCCAACTCTTTCATTTCAACGAATGAAATCCAAACTGAACATTTGAAAATCAAGAGATTGTAACTTCGAAAATTTAAGACACAAAAAAACACTACTGGAATATTCCAAATCTTGAATTTCAAGGAAATAAATCCAAAATCAATTTTTAAAAATCATGTGATTTTAAGTGAGACACTGCACACCACAAAAATATACTACTGAAATATTCCAGCTCTTGCATTTCAACGAAAGAAATCCAAAATGAACTTTGAAAAAACATGAGAATGTAACTGTGTCAAGGTAAGCCATGAAATACACTACTGATATATTCAAACCAGTATTTCAGCTAATTGAATCGAATCTGAAACTTGAAACATCAAGAGAATTTAGCTTTAACATTGTGAACCATAACCAAAAACAACTGAAGTAGTCAATCTCTCGCATTTGATCGAAATAAAACTGAAATGAACTTTGAAAATCACTATAATGTCACTATGACAATGTAAACCACGAAAAAACACTACTGAAATATTCCAACTCTTGAATTTCAACGAAAGAAATTCAACATTAACTTTGAAAAATTAAGAGAATGTAACTCTGACACGGTAAACCACGATAAGACCCTACTGAAATATTCCAACTCTTGCATTTCCCGAAAGAAATTCAAAATAAACTTTGAAAAATCAAGAAAATGTAACTGTAACAAGGTAAAGCACAACAAAACACTACTGTAATATTCCAACTCTTGCATTTCAACGAAAGAAATCCAAAATGAACTTTGAAAAATCAAGAAAATGTAACTTTGAAAAGGTAAAGCACAACAAAACATATTTCAACGAAAGAAATCCACAATGAACTTTGAAAAATCAAGAGAGTGTAACTGTGACACGGTAAACCACGACAAACACTACTGAAATATTCCAACTCTTGCATTTAAACGAAAGAAATTCAATATGAACTTTGAAAAATCAAAAGAATGTCACTGTGACAAGGTAAACCACGACAAAACACTACTGAAATATTCCAACTTTTGCATTTCACGAAAGAAATTCAAAATGAACTTTGAAAAATCAAGAGAATGTAACTGTGAAATGGTAAACCACGACAAAACACTACTGAAATATTCCAACTCTTGCCTTTCACGAAAGAAATCCAAAATGAACTTTGAAAAATCAAGTAAATGTAACTGTGACAATGTAAAGCACAACAAAACACTACTGTAATATTCCAAGTCTTGCATTTCAATGAAAGAAATACAAAATGAGCTTTGAAAAATCAAGAAAATGTAACTGTGACAAGGTAACGCACAACAAAACACATTTCAACGAAAGAAATCCACAATGAACTTTGAAAAATCAAGAGAGTGTAACTGTGACACGGTAAACCATGAGAAAACACTACTGAAATATTCCAACTCTTGCATTTCAACGAAAGAAATTCAAGATGAACTTCGAAAAATCAAGAGAATGTCACTCTGACAAGGTAAACCACGACAAAACACTACTGAAATATTCCAACTCTTGCATTTCACGAAAGAAATTCAAAATGAACTTTGAAAAATCAAGAAAATGTAACTGTGACATTGTAAACCACGACAAAACACTACTGAAATATTCCAACTCATGCATTTCAACAAAAGAAATCCAAAATGAACTTTGAAAAATCAAGAGAATGTAACTGTGACATGGTAAACCACAACAAGACACTACTGAAATATTTTATCTCTTGCATTTAAATGACAAAAATTCAAAATGAACTTTGAAAAATCAAGAGAATGTAACTCTGACAAGGTAAAGCACAACAAAACACTACTGAAATATTCCAACTCTTGTATTTCAACGAAAGAAATTCAAAATGAACTTTGAAAAATTAAGAGAATGTAACTGTGAGAAGGTAAAGCACAACAAAACACTAGAAGGTAAAGCACAACAAAACACTACTGAAATATTCCAATTCTTGCATTTCAACGAAAGAAATTCAAAATGAACTTTGAAAATCAAGAGAATGTAACTGTGACAAGGTAAAGCACAACAAAACACTACTTAAATATTCCAACTCTTGCATTTCAACGAAAGAAATTCAAAATAAACTTTGAAAAATTAAGAGAATGTAACTGTGACAAGGTAAAGCACAACAAAACACTACTATAATAATCCAGCTCTTGCATTTCAACGAAAAAAATCCAAAATGAACTTTGAAAAAACAAGAGAATGTAACTGTGACAAGGTAAAGCACAACAAAACACATTTCAACGAAAGAAATCGACAATGAACTTTGAAAAATCAAGAGAGTGTAACTGTGACACGGTAAACCATGAGAAACCACTACTGAAATATTCCAACTCTTGCATTTCAACGAAAGAAATTCAAGATGAACTTTGAAAAATCAAGAGAATGTCACTGTGACAAGGTAAACCACGACAAAACACTACTGAAATATTCCAACTCTTGCATTTCACGAAAGAAATTCAAAATGAAATTTTAAAAATCAATATAATGTAACCGTGACAAGATAAACCACGACAAAACACTACTGAAATATTCCAACTCTTGAATTTCAACGAAAGAAATCTAAAATTAAGTTTAAAAAAGCAAGACAATGTAAATCTTACAAGATGAACCATAATAAGACAATACTGAAATATTGCAACTCCTGCACTTCAATGAAAGAAATTCAAAATGAACTTTGAAAAATCAAGAGAATGTAACTGTGACAAGGTAAACCACAACAAAACACTACTGAAATATTCCAACTCTTGCATTTCAACGAAAGAAATTCAAAATGAACTTTGAAAAATAAAGACAATGTAAGTGTGACAAGGTAAACCACAACAAAACACTACTGAAATATTCCAACTCTTGCATTCCAATGAAAGAAATTCAAAATGAACTTTGAAAAATCATGAGAATGTAACTGTGACAAGGTAAACCACGACAAAACACTACTGAAATTATCAACCTCTTGCATTTCAATGAAAGAAATTCAAAATGAACTTTGACAAATCAAGAAAATGTTACTATGACATGGTAAAACACGATAAAAAAACTACTGAAATAATCCAACTCCTGCATTTCAATGAAAGAAATTCAAAATGAACTTTGAAAAATTAAGAGAATGTAACTGTGACAAGGTAAACCACGACAAAACACTACTGAAATAATACAACTCTTGCATTTCAATGAAAAAATCAAAATGAACTTTGAAAAATCAGGAGAATGTAAGTGTAACAAGGTAAACAACAACAAAACACTACTGAAATAATCCAACTCTTGTATTTCAACGAAAGAAATTCAAAATGACCTTTGACAAATCAAGAAAATGTAACTGTGACATGGTAAACCACTATAAAAAAACTAGTGAAATATTCCAACTCTTTCATTTCAACGAAAGAAATTCAAAATAAACATTGAAAAATTATGAGAATGTAAGTGCGACAAGGTAAACCACGAGAAAACACTACTGACATATTCCAACTCTTGCATTTTAACGAAAGAAACCCAAAATGAACTTTGAAAAATTAAGAGAATGTAACTGCGACAGGGTAAACCATAACAAATCACTACTGAAATATTCCAACTTTTGCATTTCAACGATAGAAATCCAAAAATGAACTTTGAAAAATCAAGAGAATGTAACTGTGACAAGGTAAACAACGACAAAACACTACTGAAATATTCCAACTGCTGCATTTCAAGGAAAGAAATCCAAAATGAACTTTGAAAAATCAAGAGAATATAACTGTGACAAGGTAAACCACGATAACCTAGCTCATAAAAGCCGGAAATAGCAAATTAACCATCCCAAATCATAGGTTTCAGACAACACACACCAACGAAAGACTAGGAAACCTAGCTCATAAAAGCCGGAAATAGCAAATTACACATCCCAAATCATAGGTTTCAGACAACACACACCTACGAAAGACTAAGAAACCTTAGCACAGAAAAGTTAAATAGCAAACTACACATCCCAAATCATAAGTTTCAGACAACACAAACCTATGAAAGACTAAGAAACCTAGTTCAAAAAAGCAGGATATAGCATACCAAATCATAGGTTTCACACAACACACACCAACGAAAGACTAAGAAATCTAGCTCAGAAAAGCCCGAAATATTAATTTACATACCCCAAATCATAAGTTTCAGACAACACACACCTACGAAATACTAGGAGACCTAGCTCATAAGAACCCGACATAGCAAACTACACATCCCAAATCATAGGTTTCACACAACAAACACCTAAAAAAGATTAAGAAATCTAGCTAAGAAAAGCCCCAAATAGTAATTTACACATACTAAATCAAAAGTTTCAGACGACACACACCTATGAAAGGATAATAAATCTAACTCAGAAACGTCAAAAATAGGAAACCACCCATCCCAAATCATAGGTTTCAGACAACACACACCAACGAAAGACTAAGAAATCTAGCTCAGAAAAGCCCGAAATAGTAATTTACATATCCCCAAATCATAAGTTTCAGACAACACACACCTAAGAAATACTAGGAGACCTAGCTCATAAAAGCCGGAAACAGCAAATTACACATCTCAAATCATAAGTTTCAGACAACACACACCTACGAAATACTAAGAAACCTTAGCACAGAAAAGTTAAATAGCAAACTACACATCCCAAATCATAAGTTTCAGACAACACAAACCTATGAAAGACTAAGAAACCTAGTTCAAAAAAGCAGGATATAGCATACCAAATCATAGGTTTCAGACAACACACACCAACGAAATACTAAGAAATCTAGCTCAGAAAAGCCCGAAATATTAATTTACATACCCAAATCATAAGTTTCAGACAACACACACCTACGAAATACTAGGAGACCTAGCTCATAAAAGCCGGAAATAGCAAATTACACATCCCAAATCATAGGTTTCAGACAGCACACACCAACGAAAGACTAAGAAATCTAGCTCAGAAAAGCCCGAAATAGTAATTTACATACCCCAAATCATAAGTTTCAGACAACACACACCTATGAAAGGCTAAGAAATCTAACTCAGAAAAGTCAAAAATAGGAAAGCACCCATCCCAAATCATATGTTTCAGACAACACAAACCAACGAAAGACTAAGAAATCTAGCTCAGAAAAGCCCGAAATAGTAATTTACATATCCCCAAATTATAAGTTTCAGACAACACACACCTACGAAATACTAGGATACCTAGCTCATAAAAGCCGGAAATAGCAAATTACACATCTCAAATCATAAGTTTCAGACAATACACACCTACGAAATACTAAGAAACCTAGCTCAGCAAGGTCAAAAATAGCAAACTACACATCCCAAACCAAAAGTTTCAGACAACACACACCTATCAAAGGCTAAGAAATCTAACTCAGAAAAGTCAAAAATAGGAAACCACCCATCCCAAATCATAGGTTTCAGACAACACACACCAACGAAATACTAAGAAACCTAGCTCAGAAAAGCCCCAAATAGTAATTTATATACCCCAAATCATAAGTTTCAGACAACACACACCTACGAAATACTAGGAGACCTAGCTCATAAAAGCCAGAAATAGCAAATTACACATCTCAAATCATAAGTTTCAGAGAGCACACACCTACAAAATACTAAGAAACCTAGCTCAGCAAAGTCAAAAATAGCAAACTACACATCCCAAATCATAAGTTTCAGACAACACACACCTATGAAAGGCTAAGAAATCTAACTCAGCAAAGTCAAAAATAGCAAACTACACATCCCAAATCATAAGTTTCAGACAACACACACCAACGAAAGAGTAAGAAATCTAGCTCAGAATAGCCCGAAATAGTAATTTAAATACCCCAAATCATAAGTTTCAGACAATACACACCTACGAAATACTAGGAGACCTAGCTCATAAAAGAAAGAAATAGCAAACTATCCACCCCAAATTGTAGGTTTCAGACAACACACACCTATGAGAGACTAAGAAACATAGCTCTGAAAAGCCAGAAATAGCAAACTATCCACCCCAAATTGTAGTTTTCAGACAACACACACCTATGAGAGACTATGAAACCTAGCTCTGAAAAGCCCAAATAGCATCCCAAATTGTAGGTTTCAGACAACACACACCTACAAAAGGCTATGAAACCTAGCTGAGAAAAGCAGGATGTTGCAAACTAAAGATCCCAAATCATGGGTTTCAGACAACACACACCAACGAAAGACTAAGAAACATAGCTCAGAAAAGTCCAAAATAGCAAACTGCCAATCCCAAATCATAGGTTTCAGACAACACACACCTATCCTTCTGCCATGAACCCATCCCCCCAAAATATTTTTTAAGAGATTTCTTGTTAAAAATTTTTTATTTCAAGTCATCCACACGGTTTTTTCGCTAGAAACTCGCCCTCCACTATCACACTATAACTACTCTAAGACACCCCGCTCCCATCAACCCACTACTTGTGTATTATACAGAGCACATCGAAGAAGTAAAGCTATTCGTTATTATAGTTCTCTTCTTGCCACGATTATTTATCTTAGTTTCAACTTTTCCGTGCAATTTGAAGTCAAATTATGTTTATAATTGACAACACTATTCCAAGATCACTGGTATGTTCTTCAGAACAAATCAAAGTCGTAAAGCTATCCGTTATTAAAATTCTCTTCTTGCCATCTACATCTCTCTTAGTATCAAATTTTTAGTATACTATAACGTTAAACTCTATTTTAAATTTACATCACTGTTCAAACACCACTTGTGTATTATACAGTACACATCGAAGAAGTAAAGCTAGGTCAACTCATAAGACCATTTTATCTTCGTTAACCATTTTGCCTTTTTCTCCATCTTCATACGATCCAATCACTAATTAGAATCATTCACGCTCCTATTATTCAAACATTAATTAATATCATTCATAGAGTCCAATTCGCAAATGCTAAACCCCTTTTTTCTTAGAGCTACGATCGCAATGAATGGTACTTGTTATCAGAAAAAAAAAATGTCTATTGCCAAATAAAGAAAAATAAAAAAAAAATAAAACACGCCATGCTGAATGTGCTTCAAAAACCCATCTGGTTGAAAACGTGTTTGGCCACTTTATAGGTTTGCCAGCCTTTTTAAAATGTCCACGTGATACTGTAGTGCATATTCTTGTGCAATTCCATGTATCTTTTCATGTATCTTTTCAATCAATTGATAGGTTACTACTAACGCAGCCTAAATAAATAGGTGGAAAAACTCCAGCAGCTACGGTAGCCCCCTCTAGTACAATTTTATTAGACCTAGCAAAAAGTAGCCCCAATAGAAAAAATAGGTGCCAAACCTAGTAAAACAAATTAAACTGAGCAAAGCTCTGTGAAAAACTAGTAAATTTACCGAAGTCTATGATTTTAACTTGTGAGTATTAAATTGTGAAGATTAAACTTTTTGCCTGCTCTAAAAAATTAGATATTGCAAATTATGACGGGAAATATTAACTATGCGAGAGATAATTGCAGAAATCTAAACATCCTCTGTGGCACTTTACTGCATTTCTCTTCCGTGTGTGACAATTTCTTATAGACAAAACCAGACAAAGAAGAGAGTAGGCAATCAATACCAAATTCCGGTTTTGTATGTAGAAAAGGAATTTCTATGATACATATTGGGAATCTCTATCTTTAATTTCATTTTACCGACTTGGTAGTTTTTATTTTGGTTTCGGTAAAAATTTTGTAGTTTGTAAAAACCCCATTGCTTTTACTATATGCAACCCAGCATTATCAAAAGATTGTGTATCCTTGAAACTTGAATAAATGTCAATTCTCCCGAGAGTACACTGGGTGCCAATTCTCCACCCTAACTATAATAAAAATCAATGGAAGAAACCGTTTGATTAGCGATACAGTAGAAGCTCTAGTACACTGAAAACAACTATACTCTTGAGCCTATAACTGTGTTCAGGAGTGTGTTAATCCCTCCAATTGTAACAGAAATGGAAGGTTGATCAGCATGAGCCTGAATCATAGGCAGCGCAATAGCGCTGCCTAAGAAAAGAACGAGGTTGGCACAATGTATTATTTATTATTATTTTTTTGGACTTTTAAACCAGGGCCCTTCGTATCGAAGGAGTTGTCGTAGATACTTCAAAAAGGCCTCATTAAACTGGAAATTGGAATGGCTAGTGCTCTTTTTACTAGCCGAAAGTGACTGGAAGGCAACTAACACCCCTTCCACGCCCACCATTTCCCCAAACAGATCCAATCGAAATTTTGAGATAGCAATTTTGTTTAATGTAGTTGGTTTTCAGATAGTGATTATGTTTTTGAGGAGGACACTTCCCCACGCCATCAGGGCAAGGGTTGTAAGTTATGCTCAGGGGACATATAAGGTTTTTATTGAGAGCTTTGTCGTAGCAACTTAAAAAAGGGCTCATTCGATTGGAAATTCAAAGCGCTAGTGCCCTTTTTAATAGTCGAAAGTGATTGGAGGGCAACTAACCCCCTCTCAATCCCACCTTTTCCCCCAAACAAATCCAATCAAAATTTTGAGATAGCCATTTTGGTTAACGTAGTTGAAAGTTCTGGAAATTAGGTCTTTGAGCATGACAACAACAACCCCCCCCCCCACAGCCCTCAGGGAAAGGGTTGTAAGCTATGCCCTTGGCGCATATAAGGTTTTTATAGAAAGTGTTGCCGTAGAAACTTCAACAATGGCTCATTCGATTGGAAAATTGAAATGGCTAGTGCCTTCTTTAATAGTCGAAAGTGATTGGAAGGCAACTAACACCCCTTCCACGCCCATCATTTCCCCAAACACATCCAACCATAATTTTGAGATATCTATTTTGTTCAACGTATTTTAAAGTTCCGGAATTTATATCTTTCAGAAGGACACTCCCCCCATAGTCTTCAGTGCAAGGGTTATAATTTATGCCCTGGGGGTATATAAGGTTTTCATTGAAAACTTTGTTGTAGAAACTTGAAAAAAGGCTCATTCGATTGGAAATACAAAGGGCTAGTGCTCTTTTTAATAGTAGAAAGTGATTGGAGGGTAACTAAACCCCCTCTCACGCCCACCTTTTCCCCAAACACATCCAATCAAAATTTTTAGATAGACATTTTGTTCAACGTAGATGAAAGTTTTGAAAGCTAGGTCTTTAAGACTGGCACCCCTCCCCCCCCCACAGCCCTCAGGGCAAGGGTTGTAAGCTATGCCCTGGGGCCATATAAAGTTCTTATAGATAGCATTGTTGTAGAAACTTCAAAAAGGGGTCATTCGATTGGAAATTGAAACGGCTAGTGCCTTTTTAATAGTTGAAAATGATTGGAGGGCAATTAACCCCTCTCACACTCTCAGTTTCATCGAACACATACAATCAAAATTGTGTTAATAGCCATTTTTTCAGCGTAGTTGAAGGTTTTGGAAATTATGTCTTTGAGGATGACAACCCCCCCCCCCAAAAGCCCTCAGGGCAAGGGGCTGTCAGTTATACTCTGGGACATACAAGGTTTTTATAGAAAGCGATGTTGTAGAAACTTCAAAAAAGGTTCATTCAATTGGAAATTGAAAGGGCTAGTGCCCTTTTTAATAGTCTAATGTAATTGAAGGGTAGCTAACCCCCCTCTCACGCCAAACATTTCCCCAAACACATCCAATCAAAATTTTTAGATATTCATTTTGTTCAACGTAGTTGAAAGTTCTGGAAATTATGTCTTTTAGAATGATAGCCCCCTCACAGCCCACAGGTCAAGGGTTTTAAGATATACCCTAGGGGCATATAAGGTTTTTTAATAGAAAGTTTTGTCGTAGAACTTAAAAAACGGCTCATTTGATTGGAAATTGAAAGGGCTAATGACCCTTCTAATAGCTGAAAGTGAATTGAAAGGGCTAGTGCCCTTTTTAATAGTCGAATGTAATTGAAGAGTAACTAACCCCCCTCTCACGCCCACTATTTCCCCAAACAAATTCAATCAAAGTTTAGAGATAACCATTTTGTTCAACGTAGTTGAAAGTTCTAGAAATTATGTATTTGAGGATGACGAACCCCCAGAGTCACCAGGGCAAAGGTTGTAAATTATGCCCTGGGGGCATATAAGGTTTTTATAGACAGCGTTGTCGTAGAAACTTCAAAAGGGGCTTATTATATTGAAAATTGAGAATCTAGTGCCCTTTTTAATAGTCAAAACTGATTGGAAGGCAACTAACCCCCCTCTTACGCCCACCAGTTCCCCAAACACATGCAATCAAAGTTTTGAGATAGCCATTTTCTTCAAGGTAGTTAAAAGTTCTGGAAATAAGGTCTTTGAGGATGATACTCCCCCCAGAGCCCTCAGGGTTAAAGTTGTAAGTTGTGCCCTGGGGGCATATAAGGTTTTTATTGAAAGCTTTGTCGTAAAAATTCAAAAAAGGGCTCATTCGATTGCAAATTCAAAGTTCTAGTGCTCTTTTAAATAGTCGAAAATAATTGGAGGGCAACTAGCCCCACTCTCACGCTTACCTTTTCTCCAAACACATCCAATCAACAGTTTTGAGATAGCCACTTTGTTCAACGTAGTTGAAAAATCAGGTAACTAGGTCTTTGAGGATGACAACCCCCCACAGCCCTCAGGACAAGGGTTGTAAATTATACCCTGGGGGCATATAAGGTTTTTATAGAAAGCGCTGTCATAAAAACTTCAAAAAGGGCTCATACGATTGGAAATTGGAATGGCTAGTGCCCTTTTTAATAGTCAAAAGTGATTGGAAGGCAACTAACACCCTTTCCAAGCCCACTATTTCCCCAAACACATCCAATTAAAATTTTGAGATAGCCATTCTGTCTAACGCAGTTAAAAGTTAGAGAAATTATGTCTTTGAGCAGGACACTTCACCCAAAGTCTTCATGGCAAGGGTTATAAGTTATGCCCTGGGGGCATATATGGTTCTTATTGAAAGCTTTGTCGTAGAAACTTGAAAAAGGGCTCATTCGATGGGAAATTCAAAAAGCTAGTGCCCTTTTTAGTAGTCAAAAGTGATTGGAGGGCTAAAAAACCCCTCTCACGCCCACCTTTTCCCAAACATATCAAATCAAAATTTTAGATAGCTATTTGGTTCAACGTAGATGAAAGTTTTGGAAATTAGGTCTTTGAGGATAACCCAACACCACCTCCCCCCCAGAGAGCTTTCAGGACAAGGGTTGTAAGTTTTGCCCTGTGGGAATATAAGGTTTTTATAGAAAGCGTTGTCGTAGAAACTACAAAAGGGCTCATTCAATTGGAAATTGAAATGGCTAGTGCCATTTTTAATAGTTGAAAATGATTGGAGGGCAACTAATCCCCTCTCACGCTCACCATTTACCCAAACACACACAATCAAAATTTGAGACAGCCATTTTTTTCAACGTAGTTGAAAGTTCTGGAAATAATATCTTTGAGGATGACAGCCCCCGACAGCCCTCAGGGCAAGGATTGTAAGTTATTCCCTGGGGGTATATAAGGTTTTTAATAGAAAGCCATCTTGTAGAAACTTCAAAAAGAGCTCATTCGATTGAAAGTTGAAAGGGCTAGTGCCCTTTTTCCTAGTCGAAAGTGATTGAAGGGCTAATAACGCCCCTGTCACGCCCACCATTATCCCAAACACATCCAATTAAAGTTTTTTATATAGCTCAAAACCTAGTTGAAAACAATGCATTGAAAGCTAGTTTACAAGAAAAATAGTAAAAAAGAGGAATGAGCGTTTCCACATTTTACTTTAAATTTATATACAACATTAGCCTTTTTTAAAGGAAAGACATTCGGCAATTAAAGGCTGATTTAAACAAAAATGGACCTTTTAGCTTTTTACAATGTCAATGTGAAGAATTGTCTGTAGATACGAAGATAGCTCGTCTCTCTTTTGGCGAGCCTTGTGTGTTTTGGCGAAATCCACGACAAGTACCTATTTGGCATCATCAGGCAAATTGGAACTCAATCTAATAGAGTTTTGCATCGAAATATATTAAAAGTTAAATCTTCAGATTGGCCTAATCCTAACCCATAACGTGCTTGCAAACAAATGGTGTTTGCAAATTCATCCGAGCAAGATTCATTCAATTCTTGCAAAAAAACAAAATTCATCCGAGAGAGCTACAGTATCTTGGTAGCAAGGAGTCCCAAGTTTGATTTTGTCAGAAAGAAGTCATTTTACGCATATGCATGTGAAGTGTTCTACATTTTTAATGAATTCCAATTCACACCTCTCCACGAACTCTAATGTGGAATTGAAACTGAAGATTGCTTTTAAGAAGAAACAAAGGCTATGGGAGTCATTCTATAATAAAAAGTATTCTAATGGAAAATTATTCTGAAGATAAAATCAAGCCTATCATCATAAAAACTTCAAACGAACTTATTACGAAGAGAGGAGACAATGCACATGGTTCTTATTAAATGTCCATGGAACATTTGATTTCAAATTCTAGCGTAATTGAATTTTTTTTTAAAACAGTGACAAAAAAAAGAAATTTGCAGAATAGGGGATTTCCCATGTATAAGCCCTTCATATATTTTATATTCAAAATCAATGGTTAAAGTTCAATTTTGAAAAGAATAAGCTGCACACCCTATTTACATCATTCTAGTGGGATGTCCTCATTCGTTGAGCAGGATGTCTAAATTGGTTTAAATTGAGCGAAGAGCAGAAAGAAGCAACGTAAAATGGAATAAAGTTCGTACTCTTTGGGGTTTTTGTTCCCCTGTAAATGTGCAAATGCTTATGGATGCACCTTACCAGCCTATCTTAGGCTTTCTTTTATATTAACTTGACTCCAGAACAAAAAGATTCACCTCTCAGCACAAACCCTAAGTTTCTACTTGCCTCCTACCATTCTTATGCCTTAAACTATCGACTAATTCCTAATAAATAGAAATGGTATTGATACCACATCACTGAAAGCTTCAGAAAATATTCCAAAATATCACCTATTATATGACTTTTAAAAAAGAAATAATTTTATTAATCTATCAGAATCCAGTTCAACTTTTTAAATGAAAATAGGGTCTGTCGGTATCATTGTTATTGACAGTCTTCAGAGTTTTATTCGATCTGAAGTCTATAACGCCAGATAGTGTGAATTATCACTCTATTTGATTTTCGTCACTTTTGTCCAATGGAGCACATAAAATCTTATTTATTCCGGAAAATGTGTCACTCAATATTAACTACCAAAGAGTATAACCTTCTAAATCAAATTTGTTTCAGCCTTCCTAGCCAAGTGGTTGACACGCTGGACTTGAAATCCTATGTTCTTCGTGGCAGATTTTTTTGGAAAAATCTAGAGGAAAAGATGGGAAGTGTCGGACAATCAGCAAAAAACCATGCATTTCACTCCCAGCCTAAGGAAGAGAATCAGGAGATCTTGACTTGACTTGCTTTATTTACTACTAATTACAAAATAAACTATATACAAGCAACCGCCCGGGGAAGGCTCAAAAAGCCTGATTAAAGACGGCTGCAATCCTCTAATTCTCAACCTTTTACAAATTTCATTTAAAAAAAAAAAAGAAAAAAAAAAAAAAGACCTAAACACTCTCTCAAAGCTATCAATTTATTTGTAAACCGTAATTTTTCTCCTTTTTTGTCTTTTTTTTTTTTTTTTTTTTTTTTTTTGCATCCGTGATTTTTATTCTGACAAAAAATACAAAATTTTACATTTACGCTGACGGGAGGGTAATGATTCTCCTTTAAATTCAAAAGACGTTTCGTTCAAGTTTAATGCTTTGATTAAATGACTAAAATCAATGCTAAAGAAGCGATTAGGTATGCAAAACAAAATATAAATTTTGAGCTGTTCCCTAGCAATTAATCGGTGACTTTTTTTTAAAGATGTTTGCCAACTAAAAGTTTCTTTTTTGCTCCTAGATATTAATATTTGCTCATCACCGGTTGCAGTCTAAGAGAAATATTGCCCAATTTAAAAATTTACCGCGCTTGAGGGAGATGATAGGGAAACTCAATAAATTAAATACTCGGAATAAACGGGAAAGCCGATATTTTGATAATTTAGGACAAACTTGGACTTCTTAATAAAATTTCCATTTATTTTTAAGTATTGTATCGGCTCTGTTCAGTGAACATTTTAAGTTACCCTAACATGGTAAACCAGATAAGCACTTTAGATGGTTAAAGTAGCCTAACTACTAACACAACTGAAAGACATTCTGCTGATTAAAAGTGAGGCAGAGACTCGTATATATTTAATATTTACACAGATAAGAAGATTTTGGAAATTCAACCTCGAGTCACCTTACTGACTAATGGTCAGCATGAAACAAGCTTTGGGGATGCTTACCTGATAAGTCCAGACTGACCATGTCATGGGCAGCGAAATAGTGCTGTCCAAGCAAAGAGTGAAGTGGGCACAACGTATTATCTATTTATTTATTACTATTTTTTACCAAGACACTTCGTATAGAACGAGTTGTCGTAGAAACTTCGGAAGGAGCCCATTCAATTTGAAACTGAAAGTTCTAGTGACTCTTTTTAACGAAAGTTTTCTTGACTCTTTTTAAGACTCAAAAGTGACTGGAGGGTAACCAGCGTCCTCTAGGCCATATTTTCCCCAAACATATACAATCAAAATTTTGAAATAACCCCTTTATTCAGCATAGTTGAATAGTCCAGTAATTATGTATTTTGGGATGTTAAACCCCCCAGAGTCCTCAGGACAAGGGATATAAGTTATGCTAGTTGAAGGTTATTATGGAAGAAGTGGTTGTATAAACTTTGAAGGGTGTTTGTTAGATTGGAATTTTGGATATTTTAGTGCCCTTTTAAGAGTTAAGAGTAATCGGAGGGCAACTAGCCCTCCTATCCCTCTCACGCCTTCTTTCTCCAAATGTGTCAGATCAAAAATTTTGAGATAACAATTTTGTTCAAAATAGTCCAAACGTCTAATAACTATGCCCCCTGGGTTGACAACCCCCCCCCCCACAGACCCCAGGCAAGGGATGTAAGTTATATAAATTGCTCATTGCTAACAAATAAGGTTTTTATGGAAGGGATGGCGTATAAACTTCGGAGGAGGCAAATTTGATTTGAAATCAAAATTTTTAGTTCCATTTTATAAGAGTCAACACTGATTGGAGGGCAATCAGCCCCCCCCCCGTCCTTTCTCCCAAATGCTTCCGACCAAAATTTGAGACATCCACTTTGTTCTAACTAGTCCGAAGGTCAGATAACTATGGTTTAAGGCTTGATAAAGTTGCACATTGTTAACATATAAGGTCCTTATGGAAAGGGTGGTCGTGTAAATTTTGAAAGGGGCTCATTTGATTGGATATCGAAAGTCTACTGCCCGTTTTTAAGAGTCAAAAGTAATCGGAGGGTAACCAGACCCTCCTCCTGACGCCCTTTTTTTCTCAAATACTTTCAATATAAATTTTGAGAGTCATTTTGTTCAAAAAAGTCCAAAAGTAAAAAAAACATAGCTTAGGGGTTGACAAATCCCCCAGCCCTTGGGGTAAGGGCTGTAATTTATGTAAGTTGCCCACTGTTAACAGATTGGAGGGTTTTTGTAAAGGGGTTGGCCATACAAACTTTCGATGGGGCTCATTCGATTGGAAATTGAAAGTTGTAGTGCGTTTTTTTAAGTGCCCTTTTTAAGGGTCAAAAATCATTGGTGAGCAGCCACCCACTTCCCAAGACAGTCAGTTTCCCAGATACATCCAATCAAAATGTTGACATATACATTTTGTTCAGCATAGTTGAAAAGTCCAGTCAATATGTCTTTTCGGCTATCAACCCCCCACAGACCTCGGAGCAATGGCTGCAAGTTGTGCAATTCACCCCTTGTTTACATATAGTATTTGCTATTGAGAAAGGTCAGCATGTTTGACCTTTAGTGCCCAAAAAGGTGAAAGGCATTCAGGTAGACCTATCAGAGAATGCTGAGGGGAGTGTTGATTTGAATAAATATACATTATGTACGTATAGGTTGTCAAAAGGGCATAACTCAGGAATGACTGAGCGGCATGATACTGCTACTATTACTGTAACTATTGCTGCAACTACTAAAACTACTACCGCTACAGTTGCTGCTTCTGCAGTGAGTGTTACCAAGGCTGAGGGTTTTGAAGTGAAATTTGAGGAAATGTTGTCGGGAAAGTTGAATTAAATCAAAACGTACTACGTGCATACAGATTGTCAAAAGGTTGTGTCAGCAATATATTTGGAACGGTTTACCGTATCGAGCTGAATCTTCCAACGCATATTTAGGGGATGTCCAACTGGCCAAAAGACAACATGCGCTTACTACTACTGCTCATACTACTACTGCTACTACTATGATACTAGTAATATTAAATAAAAAAAACAAGTTTTTCAAACTGAAGGTAAGGAGCAACATTAAAACTTAAAACGAACAGAAATTATTCCGTATATGAAAGGGGCTGTCCCCTCCTCAACGCTTCGCTCTTTACGCTAAAGTTTTTTATTGTTTTGAAAAATAAAGTTGTGAGACAGAGTCAAACTTTAGCGTAAAGAGCGAGGCGTTGAGGAGGGGACAGCCCCTTTCATATACGGAATAATTTCTGTTCGTTTTAAGTTTTAATGTTGCTCCTTACTTTCAGTTTAAAAAACTTGTTGTTTTTTTTTATTTAATTTCTGATCGTTTTTAGTTAATGCAGCTTTTATTTTGGCCCACCGTCATTGAATAAGTAAACAAAATTTGCATAAAAATTTTACTTTTCTTTCGCTAAATGGATGTCTCTAAATTTGGTTATGACGTAATTTACAAATTAACTTACGTAACTAACTTCTATATTCGTATATTTTTCTCCTGGCAAAAAATACAAAGTTGCAGATTTTTGCAGATATGAGCTTGAAACCTATGTAATAGGGTTTTCTGATACGCTGAATCTGACGGTGCGATTTTCACTAAAATTATTTCACTTGTAGGGGATGTTTCCCCCCTCTTTAAAAAATCGGGTAAATTTTCCCAGGCTCGTAGCCTTTGATGAGTAATACTAAACTTAATAAAATTTGTATATTTAGAATCAGCATTATAAGCCCATTGTTTTGATACATTTATTGACATCAAAATTCCGTTTTTAAAAGTTTCGATTACTATTGAGCCGTATCGCTTGTTTTTTCATTGTTTTTTTTTTATTACGTATATGTTATTACGTATATGAGGGGGTTCTCACCATAGTCAATAACACGCTCTTTACTTTAAAATTGAAAAAAAAATTTAATTAACAAATCCCTGAATCACGAAGGCCGTTTAATTATAATATATAGCTCTTTTTAAAACACTAAAAAAAAAAACTGTAGCGTAATGAGCGAGGTATTGACTTGGGGGAGAACCTCATATACGTTATAATTTCTGTTCGTTTTAAGTTCTAATGTTGCTTCTTATTTTCAGTTGAAAAAAACTTGTTTTTTTTTAATTTAATTTCTGATTGTTTTTTAAATAATGCTTGGAAATCCGGCGCCCCCTTCATAGAAATGTCACTTACCCCAAAGAAGCATCCTCCACGGAAAGATTCTCCCGATTAACCCCCTCCTCCAGCCCCCCCTCCAGAAAAAAATCCTTCCTGAAAATGTCTGTATATTTCCCAATAACCAATAAATAATGCTGGCAAGTCCGGCGCCCCCTTCATGGCAACTTCCCTTCCCCCATGAAAAGTTCCTTCATGGACAGATCCTCCAACATAACCCCCTACCCACCCCACCCCCCCCCCACTACCAGAAAAAAAACCTCCTTGAAAACTTCTGTATACTTCCCAATAACAAATACTATATGTAAACATTGGGTAAAGTTCATAACTTTTGGCCCTCCCCCCGGAGACTTTGGGGGATTAAGTCACCCTAAAATACATATTATCATATTTTCGACCATTCTGAACAAAATAGCTATCTCAAAATTTTGATCGGGTGACTTTGGGAAACAAATGAGCGTGGGAGGGGGCCTAGTTGCCCTCCATTTTTTTTGTCACTTTAAAACGGCATTAAAACTTTTAATTTCTGTTCCTATGAGCCCACCTACGATCTTTTAGGACCACTAGGTCGATACGATCACCCCTGGGGGAAAAAAACAAAAGAAAAAAAATAAATAAACACGTATCCGTGATCTTTCTTCTGGCAGAAAATGGAAAATTCCACATTTTTGTATATAGGAGCTTGAAACCTCTATAGTAGGGTTCTATGATACGCTGAATATGATGGTGTGATTTTCATTAGGGTTCTATAACTTGTAGGGGGTCTTTCCCCCTTTGTTTGAAAATCCGCCAAATTTTCTCAGGCGCGTAACTTTTGATGGTTAGCACTAAACTTGATAAAAATTATATATTTGAAATCAGCATTGAAATTTGATTCTTTTGATGTATCTATTGGTATCAAAAACCCGTTTTCTAGAGTTTCGGTTACCATTGAGCCGGGTCGCTCCTTACTTACAGTTCGTTACCACAAACTGTTTGATTAAGACAAAGGGTATGAAGGTAAAAATTTAAGTGAATACAGAGAGGACATTTGAGTTGAAACAAAAGACACTATATGCATGCAGATTGTCGAAAGGTCGTATCTCTGGTATGAATTAGGTTATTAAGTGCAATATTTTCAAAGAATGCTTAAAGGGGAAGAGAAATTGACCAAAAGGCAATATTTGCACACCCTCTTCCTCCTCCTACTACTACCTATATATATATATATATATATATATATATATATATATATATATATATATATATATATATATATATATATATATATATATATATATATATATATATATATATATATATATATATATATATATATATATATATATATATATATATATATATATATATATATATATATATATACGGTGGGAAAAAAATTTCTTTTTCTTCCAACGATTTATCTAATCCATATTCTTGATTTTCAAAGTCATGGTAGGTATCAATTACCTTATCCATGTATACCATCTTATAAAAATAGTATATATATCTTTATAAGTGAGCAATAATTGTGTATATATACGTATGTATGTATGTATGTTATCGAAAACGGCTCCATATTTTTGCGCAAAAATTGGTATTTTGGGATATTCTCGTATAAAAAAAACACTCTAGATAGGTCAGAAGTCTGAGAAAATTCGTCAAGACCCTTAATTTTAGTTTCATGCAAATGGCGTCGTATAGGAAAAATTACAATGACGTTATGCATGTAAAAAATTACAACTATGTTATTTACGTCGTGACATCAAAAATTACAATGGCGTTATGCACGTAAAAAATTCCATTGACGTCTTGTTTGTCAAGACATCATATGACGTCATTCCTCTTGTATAAGATACCTGAATTTCCAAATATAGCCAGTTATTTATTCAACACAATGTCTAAAGGAAGAACTAAAAGCCAAAATTTGCAGTTGCAGTTACTATAAATGATGATTATGTTGAACCAAAACCTAAACTATCAAACGTGATAAGATGTGAAAGTCAACAACCTGGACAATCAGTTGCGGCAACACCAATATGGGCAGCTAAAGAAAAGGCCATTGTTAAAGTATCTGAAGTAATCAAAATACAAAAACGTGTCGGTTTTCGAAGCAGTGTAATTCAGTCACATCTCTAGCGGATGCTGAAAAACCAAAGGATGGACGTCGTTATGATCTGAATTTAGACGAACTGAATAGAGAAGAGTTATCACGTGACTATGCTGTTTACCAGAAAGATTCTAATAATCGCTGAATTACTCGTGATAATCGTCATGTCGCCACATATAACCCTCATATGCTTAAGAAATACCAATGTCACATAAACGTCAAACATGTCGGAAACATAGGTCCGGTAAACTATTTATATAAACACTTCTGTGACGGACATGATTGTGCTTCAATATAGATTGTCGAAAATAAACGGTTCATGGTTTACAATGAAGCAGAAAAACTATGTAGAAGAACTCTGCATTTCACCAACTGAAGCATGCAGGTAACTATTAAGTTAAGATATCAAACAGTTCGTGGTAACGAAATGTAAGTAAGGATTGACATGGCTCGTTAGTAACCGAAACTCTAAAAAACGGAATTTTGATACCAATAGATACATCAAAAGAATCAGATTTTAATTTTGATATCAAATACATAAGTTTCATCAAGTTTAATTTTACCTATCAAAAGTTACTCGCCTGAGAATATTTGGCTCATTTTCGAAAAAAGGGGGAAAGACCCCTTAAAAGTTATAGAACCTTAATGAAATTAATGAACATTAAAGTTATATCACACCATCATATTCCGCGTATCAGAGAACAATACTGTAGAGGTGTGAAGCTGTTATCTACAAAAATGTGGAATTTTCCATTTTTTGCCAGAAGAAAGATCACGGATGCGTGTTTATTTGTTTTTTTGTTTTTTTGTTTTTTTCTTTTTCCCAGGGGTGATTGTAACGACCCAGTGGTCCTAGAATATCGTGGGAGGACTCATTGGAACAAAAATTAAAAGTTCTAGTGCCCTTTTTAAGTGACAAAAAAATGGAGGGCAACTAGGCCCCGTCCCACGCTCATTTTTTTCCCGAAGTCATCCGATCAAAATTTTGAGATAGCCATTTTGTTCAGCATGGTCGAAAATATGATAAATGTTTCTCTTAGGATGACTTAATCCCCCGAAGTTCTCAGGGGGAGATCTATAAGTTATGAACTTTACCCATTGCTAACATATACTATTTGTTATTTGGAAGTATACAGAAGTCTTAGGTAGAGTTTTTTTCTGGTTGTAGGAGGGACGGATAGGTCGGGGGTTATGTTGGAGGATCTGTCCATGAAGGCAGTTTTCATGGGGGAGGGAAAATTGCCATGAAGGGGGCGCAGAACTTGCCAGCATTATTTATTGGTTATTGGGAAGTACACAGACATTTTCTGGAGGGGGGCTAGAGGAGGGGGTTACTCTGGAGAATATTTACGTGGAGGATGTTTCTTTGGGGTAAGAACATTTCTATGAAGGGGGCGCCGGATTTCCAAGCATTATTTAAAATACGATCAGAAATTAAATAAAAAAAAAACAAGTTTTTTCAACTGAAAGTAAGAAGCAACATTAGAACTTAAAACGAACAGATATTATAACGTATGTGAGGGGGTTCTCCCCCAAGTTAAGACCTTGCTCTTTACGATGCAGTTTTTTTAGTGCTGTTAAAAGAACTATCTATTATAATTAAACGGCCTTTGTGATTCAGGGGTTTGTGAATCAAATTTTTTTTAAACTTTTAACGTAAAAAGTATTGACTAAGGCCAGAACCCCCTTATTTACGTAATAATATATACCTAATAGAAAAAAAAACAATAAAAAAGCAAGCGATACGGCTCAATAGTAATCGAAACTTTTAAAAACGGAATTTTGATGTCAATAAATGTATCAAAAGAATGTGTCTATAATACTGATTCTAAATATATAAATTTTATTAAGTTTAGTATTACTCATCAAAGGCTAGAAGTCTGAGAAAATTTACCTGATTTTTTAAAGGGGGGAAAACATCCCCTACAAGTGAAAGAATTTTAATGAAAATCACACCGTCAGATTCAGCGTATCAGAAAACCATATTACATAGGTTTCAAGCTCATATCTGCAAAAATCTGCAACTTTGTATTTTTTGCCAGAAGAAAAATATACGAATATAGAAGTTAGTTACGTAAGTTAATTTGTAAAGACATCCATTTAGCAAAAGAAAAGTAAAATTTTTATGCAAATTTTGTTTACTTATTCAATGACGGTTAGCCAAAATAAAACCACTGTAGTCGCTTATGTTATTATAACATCAGGAACTAGTCCCATCTACGTGTTTATGTAATTAAAAAAAAATTAAAACAAAATCAATATTTTATAGAGGCAGATCCAAAAAGAAGTACACTCTCAGAACCACCTTGTCAAATAACCTTATATATGAAACTAATTGACCCTTGGTTTGCATAACGAGAATTGAATATAGATCAAAATCGTATTTTTAACATAATCAAAAGCATGTAGATATATATAAAGTCCTTTAGAGCTTTAACAAAATATAGTAAAGAACGAGCTCCAGTGGATACTGAAGTAAAGAACAAACTGTAGTGGACAGTTAAGTAATTACATAAGGGATCGATATAGTTTATTATAAATGGGGACTATGTAAGTTTTATCTAATATACCTGAAATCTAGTAAAGGAAAAATTTATATTGGACTTGATATTCCTAAATAAGAAATATTCCTTAATATTCCTAATAAGAAAAGCCAATAGGCTTTTTCCTGTTTGTGATTTTCATATTCATCAGGGTTGTAGCCATATAATTAGTCAAGACGGAAGGTGTCCTATAGCGGTTATTAATAGAAGTTTGTTAGATTTTCAATTGACAATTGTGCTAATATTTGCCTGCGTCTGGAATGGAACCAGCGATATTTAGATTATAATTCCAACACAGTATCCACTGTGCTACGCAAGATTACAAAAACATGATTCTAAAATGGTTTCAAACAGTTCGTGGTAACGAACTGTAAGTAAGGAGCGACCCGGCTCAATGGTAACCGAAACTCTAAAAACCGGAATTTTGGTACCAATAGATACATCAAAAGAATTATATTTTAATTCTGATTTCAAATATATAAGTTTCATCAAGTTTAATCTTACCCATCAAAAGTTACGTGCCTGAGAAAATTTGGCTGATTTTGGAAAAAAGGGGGAAAGACCCCCTAAAAGTTATAGAACCTTAATGAAATTCACACCATCATATTCAGCGTATCATAGAACCCTACTGTAGAGGTTTCAAGCTCCTATCTACAAAAATGTGGAATTTTGCATTTTTTGCCAGAAGAAAGATCACGGGTGCGTGTTTTTTTTTTTTTTTTTTTTTTCCCAGGGGCAATCGTATTGACCCAGTGGTCCTAGAATATTGTAAGAGGGCTCATTGGAACGGAAATTAAAAGTTCTAGTGCCCTTTTTAAGTGACCAAAAAAAAATGGAGGGCAACTAGGCCCCCTCCCACTCTCATTTTTTTCTCCTAGTCACCCAATTAAAATTTTTAGATAGCCATTTTGATTAGCATAGTCGAAAATCTAATAAATATGTCTTTTACGATTACTTAATCCCCCACAGTTCCCAGGGGAAGGGCTGCAAGTTATGAACTTTGCCCATTGCTTACATATTGTATTGGTTATTGGGAAGTATACAGACATTTTCAGGAAGAATTTTTTTTCTGGTGGGGGGGGGAGGGGGCTGGAGAAGGGGAGTACTCGGGAGAATCTGTCCGTGGAGGATGTTTCTTTGGGGTAAGGGACATTTTTATGAAGGGGGCGCCGAATTTCCAAGCATTATTTAAAAAACGATCAGAAATTAAATAAAAAAAAACAAGTTTTTTCAACTGAAAGTAAGAAGCAACATTAGAACTTAAAATGAACAGAAATTATTACGTATATGAGGGGGTTCTCCCCCAAGTCAATACCTCGGTCTTTACGCTACAGTTTTTTTAGTGCTTTCAAAAGAGCTATCTATTCTAATTAAACGGCCTTTGTGATTCAGGGGTGTGTGAGTTAAATTTTTTTTTAACTTTTAACGTAAAGAGCGTGGTTTTTACTAAGGGGAGAACCGCATAATATACTTAATAACAAATAATTAATAAAAAAAAAAAAAAAAAAAAAAACAAGCGATACGCCGCAAACTTAAGCGAAACTTTTAAAAACGGAAATTTTGTGTCAATAAATTTATAAAAATAATGGGCTTATAATGCTGATTATAAATATATGAATTTTATTAAGTTTAGTATTACTCATCAAAGGCTACGAGCCTGAGAAAACTTACCTGAATTTTTAAAGAGGGGGGAAACATCCCCTAAAAGTGAAAAAAAATTAATGAAAATCACACCTTCAGATTCAGCGTATCAGAAAACCCTATTATAAAGATTTCCAGCTCATATTTGCAAAAATCTGCCACTGTGTATTTTTTGCCAGAAGAAAAACATACCAATAAAGAAGTTCGTTACGTAATTTAATTTCTAAATTGCGTCAGAACCAGATTTAGAGACAGCCATTTAGCAAAAGAAAAGTAAAATTTCTATGCAAATTTTGTTTACTTATTCAATGCCGGCGAGCCAAAATAAAAGCTGCATTAACTAAAAAACGATCAGAAATTAAATAAAAAAAAACAAATTTTTTAAACTGAAAGTAAGGAGCGACATTAAAACTTAAAACGAACAGAAATTATTCCGTATATGAAAGGGGCTGTCCCCTCCTCAACGCGTCGCTCTTTACGCTAAAGTTTGACTCTGACTCACAACTTTATTTTTTTAAACAATAAAAAACTTTAGCGTAAAGAGTGAGGCGTTGAGGAGGGGACAGCCCCTTTCATATACGGAATAATTTCTGTTCGTTTTAATGTCGCTCCTTAGTTTCAGTTTAAAAAACTTGTTTTTTTATTTAATCCAGAAAAAGAGCCATGTCCTTCAACGTTTAAATGTTCATTTGCCAGGACGTTACCTAATGCAAAATATCAGCCAAGCCCAAGAAGATTTGGTAGATATTGGACAAAAAGGTTAAATGTTGGAAGCGTATTTTCGACACAACACGGCGTTAATAAGTCATCTTTGGAAGAATTTCAAACATTCTTCCTTTGAGAAAAATATGCGGGTTGATCCTGAACAGGAAGTATTTGCGAAGTACATCCTCGAACTGGGAAATGGAAATTTTCCTAACAATGAAATTAATGAAATCAAATTACCGAAAGATATAATTTCAAGTGGTAATTTAATTGAGGAAGTATTTGAAGAATTTTAGTATGGAGAATATATATATATATATATATATATATATATATATATATATATATATATATATATATATATATATATATATATATATATATATGTCTGAATGTCTAGAATGTCTGTATATATATATATATATATATATATATATATATATATATATATATATATATATATATATATATATATATATATATATATATATATATATATATATATATATATATATATGTGTGTGTATATATATATATATATGTATATGTATATATATATATATATATATATATATATATATATATATATATATATATATATATATATATATATATATATATATATATATATCGAATGTCTGTATGTATGTCTTGTATGTATTACTACACTGTTCACAGTCTTAAAATTAACAAGGACTATGCTTCCTAGAGTTGTCCAAACATTTCTTGGAGCGCAAGGGCCCTTAAATATCCTCACAAATTTGACTTACACCAAGTTCACTTGGCTTCAAGCTCAAAAAGCAGATGACACTTTCTGGTTAAATAAATAGAGTCTCAGTGAAGTTTCAGTTTTAAAATTTGTGATAGCGGTGAACTGCCACAGGATTTAATGTTCTAAAAAATTAGACGATGAGCACATCGTATCTTAGTTTCAAAGAGCCAACATTAATCGCAAACTCGACCGCGCAAATATTTAACTGAATTCTGAAACTGCTTTAAAATTTAAATAATCAATTTCTCAAAGACTAAAATTAGATGAAGTTTAAGTCTGATTAATAGCTACAATATTTTGACGAAGACAAATTTATCAGGCATGTATTACCTTTGAGTTCCAGCTGGTGTTGGAGTTAAAAGAGGTTGGCTTAATGATGAATTGTCTCTGATTGTTCTATTTGTTGCAGGTCGTATCTGAATGTCAATTAGGGTGTCATCTTTTCCTCTATCTTCCTGATTATTTCCATCTTCGTTTCGCCGGAATCGTCTCTGCAAAATACATCAATTAAAATCTTTTATTTGTCAAGTTGGCTTTGATGGTTTCGATCATAAGGTTTGGAGGAGGAGCAGATTTGCTTAATAAACTCTATCATGTAGGGTACGCAATTGATATTGGGTTCTAACTAAGTGGCTTGAAGCTATTTACAATAAAAAATTAAGGATTAAGAAGCGAAAGTTGCATATACTAAAGTCATGTTCTGGTAAATACGAGAATTTGTTTTGATGGCTGGATTCCATGTTGCTTGAAAAAAGAGATTGCCAGAGTATTTGGCCAAATGTATTACTTGCTCCTGTTTAAACTTTGTCTCCTCAAAAGGCTCCAAGCTCCCAAAGTTATATTTAAAAAAGAATCAATAAACCCAGTTATTTAATAGGTTTCAATTTGCTTAAGTTTCAATTGCTTTAATGATATATATTGAAATTCAATAAAATTTTTCCATTTGGTTGCCTCTCAACCTTTTGAAATAGAGCTGATTAATTGAAAAAAGAGATACCAGGATAACTTTTAAAGAAAAAAAATTGTTCATTGTTTTTTTTTATTTATAAATTTTGCTCTAAGAAATCATCTTCAAAGCCTTCCTCAAAGTAAATTAACAGCCACAACTACTCCAACTATAGCATTGCCCAATAAAACTAAACTAAAAACTTATTTTTCCGACAACAAAAAAAACAACAAAAAAACAAAAACAAAAAAAACCCATAAAGAACAAGTTTATAATAGAACAAGCATAGCTTGCCACAATTAATTTTGGTTTTGGCACTCCCTTAAACCCCGCAAAAAGCTAGCTCGTTTGTACTTTACTGAAAAGATTGCACAAATTAAAATTTTGTCGAAAAAATAAGATTTTTCTATAAATCATAATCGAATGAACTTACAAGGAATAAAACAGAGATGAAAATAAAATGCTGTTCAAATATATTAGCTATATCAATGATTTCATGTTGACTAGCGTAGCAATTTATATTGAAAAGTTTTTCTGGAAACTTGATTGCTAGTCGTACAAGATCGGGAAATGGGTGCATTTAAGCAGAACCTAAATGTTCCAGCCAGTTAATTAATTAAGGTAAATTAAATTAATTGTAACCAATTCTCTAAAAATATGAATTTCACCAACGATTAATACCTAATAAGAATAGCTTTTTTTGCTGATTCTAAATATATGTAAATATATAATATTCAACAAATTCAATATTACCCATCAAAAGTTACAAGCCTGAGAAAATTATCCTTATCTTAGAAAAGAGCGAAACTCCGCCTAAAAAGCAAGTGATCTTAATGAAATCACACTAGTCGATTCAGGATATAAGTGAACACTAATGTAGAGGATTCAAGCTCTTGTCTACAAAAATATGAAATTTTACATTTTTTTTCTTTCAGAAGAAAGACCAAAGATGTGTTTCTTTCAGTTTAAAATATGTGTTACGTTCAGTTTAAAAGGCTGTTTATTTTTATTTGATATCAATACAAAAACAAGGAAACACCCCTTGATAGGTTGTTATTTTACAGTCAAAATATACTGTCAAAACCCGCAACGTCAATTCGTTTTTTTTTAGCATCTCTTCGTCACATCAGCAAGGATAAAATGGAAAATAAATACCCTCCAGAGCCACTGATGGTGCATACGGCGTCAAATCGACGTTTCAGTTGTAAGATCTTTTTACATGGACAGGTAGCAAGCCTGTCACCCAATCATGAGGCAGCTGGAACTGAACCCTGGGTTCCATATTCCGAAGCAGAGCAACAATCCACTGTGCAACCACAATGTTATATCAAACAGCAAAAGGTAAAAAAAAAATGATTAAATGTTTACCATCTTGTCAGGATATAGGAAAACTGCGGAAAATTCACCGAGATGGTGAGACAAGTGGAATTCGAATCCCGTAAATTTAGACTTGTCAAAATTTTGGGAGTTTTCAAAGACTTGACATACCTTTATTGCACTTTAAGTGGGTGTAATTGTTTGTAATTTGTGCAACTGAATGTGGGCGCAAGGTATAAGATACATATAAATAAACGAAACATAGATGCTTGATTTCTTAAAAATAGAGAACCAATAAATTATTTTTGAATCTAGGTTTGACTTCAAAACCCCAACAGATGAAACATAAACAAAGTTATCTGTAACTACAAACTGAAGTGCATTCTCAAAGAAACTGGTCAGAATGATTAATTAAGTAGCCTGGCAAAATTCAAGCAAACGTTTACCTTTAGTATGGACTGAGCAAACACGAAAACATATAGTCAGGTATAATTAAATATACTTCATAATCTGTTGGTGAGAATACGTTAAAGATACTGGCTTGAAATTATTAGTGAGCTAGAAATTTTAATTTCCAATCAAATGAGCCCTCTCTGAAGCTAATACAGGCATCCCTTTCGTAAGAACCATATACGCTCCCAGGACATAACTTACAATACCTGTCCCCCGGGCCCTGGTGTTTTGTGTCGACACCGGAGTTTTTGTTATCTAGTTTTTGAACTATTTAAGAAAATGACTATCTCAAAGTATCGCATGGGTTTGGGGGAAAAGGGCGTGGGGGGGGGGTAGTTACCCTTCGATCTTTTTTTACTCTTAAAAAGTGAACTAGAATTTTCAATTTCCAATCAAATGAGCCCCTTTATGAAGTTTATAAAAGCATCACTTCAATAAGAACCCTCTATGCCCCTAGGGCATAACTTATAACACCTGCCCTCGGGCCCTGGGGGGTTGTATTTGTTTTTATCGAAAATCTTTGTATTTATCGACTAGTTAAGTTCGGCTTTGATTTATAGTGGAGGAAAGATACGGAAAAAAATGGTCAAACCTCGGGGAAATTGCAACATAATTTTTTTTTACACCAAAATGTTAAGAAAAATTAGCTTAATGACACAAAACAAATCCCCCCGAATTCCCCCTGCAAAAGTATCCCAAATTCGCCCTTGAAGGGGGAAAATAAGGGGGGAAATAAATTTTTGTGGTTATAAATATTTTGGAGTTTAAATAGTTGTTTCCTATCAAATCAAGCATGCTGAATCCAAATATGAATTCAGATTTTAATTTTTCAGTACCCTAATGCCCATTTCCACCCATAAAGGGCAGAGTGGGTGGGGGGGGGAGGTAAAACTTGACATTAAGAGGCTGCTGGATTATTTGGTCTTTTCCTATGAAATCAATGGCTGCGAATTCGAAAATGAAGTTAAAAACTTGATTTTACGTGTTCAAGTACCTCATCTTACTTAAAACACCTTTGAAAGTTGACCAGCATGAACTAGTTATTTTAATCACTTGTCAGTTGATTCACCATTTCCAATCAAGCTAGGAATGGCACATTAGTGTCGAATAGTTTAATTTCAAACCAGTATTCCAGACTCCCCTCCCCCCCCCCCAGTTTGTGGTTTCCATTCCTTAGTGTCATTCTTTGTAATCAGTGAAGCCATCTACCATAGTACTTGCTATAAGACTGGCGTGTTCAAGGCTATATACAAGGTTTGTGCCGTTTTTTTTACTTCCGCCAAAAAAGACAAAAGAATAAACTGGGATCCGCGAGCGTTGAGCAGAAGTATTTAGTGAGATAGTGTTTAGGATTATGCTTCTGATTTTTGAAAAGAGCGGATAATCTACCATAGTACTTGCTATAAGACTGGCGTGTTCAAGGCTATTTACAAGGTTTGTGCTGTTTTTTTACTCCCGCAAAAAAAACAAAAGAATAAACTGGGATCAGCGAGCGTTGAGCAGAAGTATTTAGTGAGATAGCGTTTAGGATTGTGCTTCTGATTTTTGAAAAGAGCGGATAATCATTTCTGCTTTTCAACTTCATTTGTGCAATGCCATCTACTGTGTATCATTCAAGCTGAGTTTGTTCTTCTATGTGGCGATGGGTTGAATTCTGATTTGCTTGTGCCTTGACTGACTGAACAAACAGTAAATCAAACGTTGTTGGAAAAGTCGAAAGAGAAAGCACATTTTTTTCAATATGTAGGAGACAACATCGATTATGATATTGCTACTATCGACGGCCTGAATACCTTTCATGGAATGGGTCTTATTGAAGTGTCAACACCTGAGTTGCCGGCAACGGAGCTTTCAGTGCCAAGAAAAGAAGTAAGTGGAGATTAGATGAAGTCAATCGTCAACGTGCCATTCTACACTTACCAAAAACCCGCCAAGTCACAACCAAGGACTTTTGTTTGCTTGACAAAAAATGGTGACACTTATGACAATGATTGGGAGGTTGAAACGCTTTGGCGCATCTCTGGCTTTTTCAAAAGTTCATGCATGAGCTGGTCGGCCATTATTTGGTCAATACACCAAAAGCTAACTCATCCGGGAAAATCGAATATTCGTATTTTGCCAATGATTAACCACAACCCAAGCAATATATCTTGTGTTTATTCTACACTTATGCATGCTAACGAGCGCACTAGTCAAGCTAGAAAAACTCTAGTCATTACTTTTGACCAACCACTTTACTGGAAGGCGAAGTGTATCATTGATGCAGAGCCTGCCACAAGTGCTTTAAGAAATGCTATTGTTGACCTGGGTGGATTTCACATACGCATAAGTTTCCTAGATTGGCTTCCTTATAGCTGACTCGGGACTTTTGGAAATCCTAAGTCAAGTATACGCACCTAATACTGGGCGAAGTATATTACCAGGAAAAGCTGTCTCTCATGCTGTGCGAGGTCATGGTCTGTTGGAGGTAGCCCTTTATGTGAATCTTTTATCATCAGCGTTTGATGGCAATGACATGCTACCAGAGCCCCTTGAAAAGGCAAAACAGGCGTACGAGTTGCTCCTTGAAGGAGATGCCATCGATTAAGCACAGGTGTCGGAAGCAGCAGAGCTTATCTATGAATTAGTTCAAAGTGCAAAAGAACTATTGTCCGAGTCCAGAGCTGCCCCGTCTTTGGTTTCAGTATCTGGACTTACTCGGAATCCTGAGAAAGAACCTGAGAGCTGAACGAAGTGGCAACCTTGAGCTTTATCTACAGTCGTTGTTGGAAATGTTTCCTTACTTTGTTGCTTCCGGCCACAATCTTTACATGAAGTCTACTTTTTTGTTTGTGCAGTCGATGTTTCAGTTGAAGAAAGACAACCCAAAGCAGTACAGAACTTTACAGGAGTACCTGTTCATCCGAAGAACTACTGGGCAGCACTTTCTCCTGATTTCGTGACCGAACAGACGTTAATGAGAAGTATGAAAACGAGTGGTGGTCTGACAAGAGGTAGAGGCATGACTGAATTACAGCAGACAATTTGGACATCTGTTCTGCCTACTTTGGTTCTAGTTAAATATCGCATGCAAAATCTGACTGGCCTCGTGGAGTTGACTATTGAAAATCACGCAGTAGCGATATCTTCGAGGAGAGCTAGAGACATGGCAGACATCGAAAAGATAGTTCGATACATTGAGCCCCTAGAACTCTTCATTTTTGAATCACAGCTGTTGAACGTGGTTACTGGTGTCCGCGCTTCATCATCTGTAAACGCAGACGATGCCAAATATGTGGGAGAAACGACTCTGAAGGATATGGAAGCGAAAGACATTGACAAATATGTTTTCAGGAGAAAGGAGAAAGCTATAACTATGGCTGAGAAGTCATCTGTGGTGATAGATAGCGAGAGGGAATGGTCGACCCTGCTCTAATCTTTCAACGTCTAGCTGCAGTGGCTAGTACCAATGGTTCTGATTTGAATGAGGTTCTGTCGTTTGAGCTCTGAAATTTTCCACCATCGCTCTTTAGTTCGTTCGAGGTGATGAGGACAGCTGACAAAGCCTCTCTAACAAATACATTGATGAAAATTGAGGGATTTGAGGGTCCAATGACATTGCCATCCTCCCAGAGAGTTTTGGACGGTGGCTGGCTAGTCTATAAAATCCCATGGACTGCCGGACCCACATATTCTGAGGTGGCATGATCTTACATAGATTATGTCACAAGACATTTAGGCCAGGCAGTGGTAGTTTTTTACTCTTACACTGATACACCGACGACCAAAAATTGCACACAGCTGAAGAGAACCAAAGGTTTGTCGTATGCAACGATTGAATTCTCTCCTAACTTTCAGATCATCAAAAGTAAGGAGGAATTTCTGAGAAATCCCAAAAATAAACAACGCTAAATCGACCTACTTACTGAGAGGCTGACGAACTCAAGATGCAAAGTTCTACATGCTCAGGATGATGCCAATGTCTTAGTTGTACAAACTGCAGTCAGTTGTGCTGAAACTTCATCGACCACTTTGATTGGGAATGATACCGACCTATTAGTCCTTCTGCTGTACCATGCCAAGCTCAATGCATGCTATATCTTTATGCAGACAGGCACACATGGAAATAACGGACGAGTTTACGACATAAAAAGGATCAAGAACAAACTAGGAACCGAAGCAGCAGAAAATCTACTCGTCTGCCACGCAATGTCTGGCTGCGATACAACGTCTAGACTTCACGGCGTAGGGAAACCAGCAGTGGTTTCCTTGTCACTTAAAAATGGGATTTTTAAGGATGCTTGCAAGATCAACATGACACCAGGATCCAACTACCAGAAGATTACCGAAGTTGAAGAGAAAGCTTTGCTCCGCATATACAAAGGGAAAAGAAATGAGAAGAACCTGAAGGATGTCTAGGTGTGAGCATTTACAATGAGGGTTGCAAGTGCAAATGCTTTTGTTCAGGCAGAGCGGCTTCCACCGACTTTGGCTGCCGCAAAGTATCACTTTTACAGGTGCTATTTTAAAATAATGAAGTGACAAGACATGTCAAATTCACTAAAACCCGACGAGTGGGGTTGGCGCCTCTCTTTGTCACGGAATATGTATCTTCCCATTATGGCAGATGCTTCACCAGCACCGGAGAACCTACTGAAGATGGTGCGGTGCCAGTGTACCAGCGGGTGCGAATCGCTCAGATGCAGCTGCCGTCAGAACGGTTTGCCCTTCAGCTTTGCCTGCGGGGAGTGTAAAGGGGCGTTATGCACTAACGCTGCAGCAAGACAGGATGAGGACGATAACGAAGACGAGCAGGAAGAAGAATTAGCTTTAGGTTGTGCTTTAAAATCAAAATGTTCTTGTGATTAATTTACCTGAGTTCTAAACGTTGTTTTTTTTATATAGCCAATTGATCTGAAGTTTTGATCTCGATTAAAGAAGTGGTTTTTCAAGATATTATACTTAACAACGCCTCATATTACACGCCCCTTAGAGGTGGAAATGAGGTAAATAGTAACAAAAAACTGCTTTTTGACCTCATTTTTGGCAATACGGTACTTTATTTGATATAAAATGATCCCTTAGCCGCAGGAATCTGGCAAATAATGATCTGCTTACTTTACCCCCCCCCCGTTCCATGAAGGTGAAAATTGATGCTGGGGCACGGAAAACTTGATTTCTGACGTCGGATTCGGATTCTTCATGCTTGATTTGATAGAAAATGACCCCTTAAACCCAAAATACGTCCAAATAGAAATTCCGATTTTCCCCTCATTTTACCCCTTCAAGGGAGATTTTGGGTAGTTGTGCAAGGGGGATTCAGGGTGATTTTTTTGTGTGATCAAGCGGATTCTTCTGAACATTTTGGTTTTAAAAAAAATTATGTTGCAATTTCCCCGAGGTCAAACCGTATTTTTCCTCCACTATTATAGATTCCTGTGCCAGATCTCAGATTCTGGACCATATGAATGTATTTTATTTATTTGTTTTTCTTTGCCATTATTTTTTCCTTCTCTATTGCTGCTTTTGCAACATCCTCGTTTTAATTTGAATTGGTACGAATGATTGGCATGACTGATATCCAACCGGTCGCTTTTTTCAAGCATTGTTTTTGTTTTAACTTTTGTTTTATATTGAGTTGTTCATTTGAAGCAGAGTGTAGTAGCAAAAATGAATTACTTAAAGCGTGATTTAAGGACAACGCCTGCATTTTGATCTTTTGAATTATTCGATTTTAACTAGTGTAGATTGTTACCTGCCTCCCAGTTTTCCAGAGAATGCCGAATGTAAACGCCCTTTAATTTGTATTTAGAAAAATTTAATAAGAATTATCAAATAATAAGATTTAAGAGAAAACACCAAATACTAAGATTAGTACCCTGAGTCAGCGTTGTCGTTGCCATCCCAATCGTCTTTTTCCCAATGCCTAAAAAAGCGAGGCTTTTCCGACGCAGTCGCATCGGATTTCACGGACTTCATTTTTTCTTCAAACTCTCGGTGAAGGTATCCCATACTTACTCTCGCTTCATCCTCTTTCGCTATAATATAATATAATAACTCTTGCTTCATCCTGTACTTGACAGATATCGTCGCAGCCAAAGTTACGTTTTTGACCCCATTCCTCTTTTCATTTTTTACTGTTTTCAGAACGCTAAAAAGTCTTTCCACAGCGACATATGAGCAGGGAACTCCAAAAATAAACCGAATAGCATGAAGAACGCTAGTGAACCTTAGCACTCTACTTGGCGTCTAGACAGATGCCACCCAGTTTCAAAAATCAAACCTTCAATCCTTCCCCGTTGGTTATTTTGTTTTAAATTTCGTGGGTCCATCCCAGTCCGACAAAAACAAGAACGTTTGTCAATCGCTTTATCAGAAATTCCGCCGTTGTATCCGCAATTCCTATTTCCGTAAGGATAATCCATAGGCTCGGCAAGGAAAAAAGTGGAAAATCATAATTTAAAGTAGAAATAAAGAACTAAAGTAGGTCTAAAAATATTAGAGGAGAAACATTCAAAACAAAGTAGTCTACTCTAAAATATAGAAGAAATGGAAGCAATGGTTACAGCATCAAATTTTAAAAATCAGAGAACCTTCTTGTCATACTCCAATCTACAAAAATGTGGAATTTTTGGAATGTTTTTCGTAAAAGAAGGTCAAATATGCGTGCTATTTGTTTTTCTCCAGGGTTGACTGTATCGAAACAATACCTCCAGAATTGGGAGGTGACTCATTCGAAGAAAAATTAAAAGTTCTAGTGCCCTTTCTAAGTATCCAAAACGATTGAGCCGCAGGAAAGTGGTATTTTCACTATTTTGTGGCGCAGAGCTGAGTGACACAAAACTGGAAAATTCTAAGGTATTGAATAAATTTAAAAATTTTGAAAGGCTATATGTTTGACCTTTCAACTTCAGAGTTGAAAATTCCGCACGGTGTGGCATTCTTTCTAAAGAGTCACGTAGTCCATGCAAAATAAACGGTTAGTATAGACATTTAGATTAAACCTCCGTTTGACTAAGTTGATTCACTTAATTTCTTATAAAATTGTCTACAGTGATGTATAAATACGCATAAGCTACTATCAAAAAGTGCTGCTGAGTCATTGTTTTGGATGTCATGGGGCAGGGGTGAAGAGTGCCAGAAACCTCAAAAAGTTCAATTCAAAAACCAGATTTTTATAATTTTAAAGAGCCTACAGAAAAATATGAAAGGGAGTCTAAGGAGAGGGGAGGTTAAAAATTTATATCTAATCTCCCTTAGTTGGACTAAACCTCCCTATGGGTTTTGTGGGATGATAGCTTCCCTCTAGTTGCAGAAAAAAAAAATCTCTGTAGCATAAAAGATTACATTCATATGTATATCGACAGAAAAGGTAGAGAGGTGTAAGGGGGGGGGGGGTTCATGAGGACTTTTATGGAGTTTCTTAAGAGGGTGGAAGTAAAGATTTCCAGAAAGTTTGTTTTTGTCAACTTTTAAATGACAACATTCTATTTTTGCTTACTTCTATATTATACAGAGTATGTGGTTACGAAGCCTGTGTAAGAACCGGTCAAGCATTGCTCCGTTCTCAAAAGAAAGGAGTCCCAACCCCTAAGATACTCCCTCCTTCCTCCGTCGAAAACTCTTCCTCCGTAGAATGATCCCCGGCAGAAATCTCACCAGAAAATTCTCCTCTCCCTCTCTCGTGGAAAATTCTCTCCAGAGAGTTCTGCCTCTTCACGAAAAATTTTCCCAGAAAATCCCTGACATATAAAATCTTTCCATGGAAATTTTTCCCCACTTGTGAAATAACGATCACTTTTTAGCATTTAGAATAATTGGAAAAATTAGGATAGAATTATTAAGTTACCCGTATAGCGTTGTTGGGTAATTAATATTCGGAAAATACGAATAATATATGCGAATAGAACTGTCAAATATTTGAGTTCAGGGGTCTCTAGTTTCAATGAGCGAGAAACACTGAGTACTTTTACTGAGCGGCCTTGCGGAAGGACCTCTTATTTATACCTAAAACTTTAACAAAAGCGTACTCAGTAAGTTCTTAGTTTCTGGGCGACTGGATGTACAGTGTGGTAATGCATACCTGACAAACAGACAAGACATATTTCGACTTTATAAATATCAATTACAAGAAGTGTCCGGGAAAGAAGTTTTTCCAAGAAAAGTAAACAGCCATATTAAATCTTAATCCTGCAGAAATTAATTCCTATAATAATTAAAACTCAAAATTACCTAAGATTACAATTAAAGAATACATGAAACCCAAAATAAACAGGAATAAAAATAAACGATCATAGAAAACATAAAGATAGCAGGTACTAATATAAATGAATAATAAAATAAATCTTAAAACGAATAAAAATTAAGTTGAATTTTCAAGTCAAACTTACAGTGAACAACAATAACTATAAACAGAAGTTTGGCTCCTGCCGTTTTCCTATCTTCCTTAACCGTTAAATTCTAAGGCTTGTTGCGTCGTTCGCGTTTTATTGATCGTTATGATAATCAGGGCGACTGGAGAGAACTTTTTAAAATACATTGAATGTTTGATATATATGGATTTTAATTCTTGGAAACTCAGCAATTAATAATTTTATTTTACTGCAATTTCTATTTTTTTTTTAATGTTGTAAATATAGAAGAACCTGTTTGTAATATACATGTAAAATATATTAATTCCGTCCATGTTGAAATTTTAAAATTGCAAGATGTAAATTTTTTTTTCTCGAGAAGGGTAATAACAGATGTAAGTTTGTTTTTATTAAAAAGAAAATTGAAAATTCTACTGATGTTTTTAAGTAACAAAGAACATTTTGCCACAGTAAAGTGGTACCGAGTCGCAGTGGCGCATTAATTCTAAAGATGCACGTAGTCAGTAAACGTTTAATACACAGATTTATTTAATAAGTTTTACTTGCTGAGTGTATTCGTTTAAGGCATGATAATATTATGTACAGTGGTGTATAATTGTGCATCACCCGTTATGGAGGAGGGCCGGTGGATCTTTGTGTAGATGGTAAAACGTGATTGAAGCCTCCCAAGGCGTGAGTTTGGTCCCGAATTTTCAAGTCCCTCTGAGGCTTAGATAAATATAGTAGGATTTATTTTTAAAGGGAGGGGTACAAATTAATCTCTAATCCCCCTTGATCTTCGTGAATATTTTGGAATACCCCTGTAATATTGGTGTTGGGGGAAAATAGCCTCCCACTTTGAGCAGAAAATTTTCTTGTAACCCAAAAGACTACATTTACATGCCGTTTGGCAGGAAGCCCCCCTCATTCTCAACCTCGCGTTTTTTACGCTAAAGTTTCAATATTTGTCCTTGCTCCTCAAGAACGACTTCTTAAACATAAGGAGCCGTTGAATCGGAATAAAAAATATTCTAAAAGCACAATAGGGCCTTAGCGTAATAAGTGCAGGATTGAAGACGGGGCAGCCTGATGATTTGTACATTTACAGATTAATTTCTGTTCGTTTTAGGTTTTAATTTTGCTCTTTACCTTCATTTAAAAATAATCGTTATTATTTATTTCCATAATAATAGTATCCCATAGCACTCCAAATGTATTTTAAAATGACAATTTTCGACCGTTGACTCACTTTGACTTTTGAATGTTTAGTAATCTAACTATACCTTCTCGTTTTAGTGTCAAATGTTGATTGGATTAGTGTATGATGCATATTAGGAATCTCCAAAGCGCTGTGATGAACAAGAAAATCTGATAATTTTTTAAAAAGAGAGACCACCCCATAAAAGGAAACACTTTCATGATCACACTTAAATCGCAAATTTAATGTATATACAACTCCTAGAACCAAGGCCGTACCCAGGATTAATTTCAGAAGGGGTTTTACTCAAAGATATTTTTTCGGGGGGGGGGGAGGTTTACAAAAAAACCTAAAAAAATGCACACAAAATTAGTTTATATCAATTTTTGTTACGTTTTTATGAGTCAAACAAACATTTTGGGGTGGGGGGAGGGGGCTCAAAACCCCCTAACCCCCCTCTGGGTACGAACATGCCTAGATCAGGAGTTTTCAAGTGGGTATCTATAAGATACGAAGTATGATATTTTTGGTGAAGAATTGCTTCATATTCGTGTTCATTTGGTTTTATTTTCCATCCGGAGTAACCATATCAAATCAGTGGCTGAGGCTCATTGGGAGGGAATCTTTCAAAAGGAAATTTAAAGTTCCATTAATTTTTTGGTCATCAAAAGCGATCACACAGTAGGCAAATTTCTGCCATTTTTTACCACAAAAAACCAATTTTGCCCTGACAAGTGCCAAAATATTATCAAGGAAAAATTACAAAACTACCAATAAATTTATGACTTTTTAAAGACAATTACAGCAAACCCCAGGTTTCAGAAGCCTTACTGGCTCTCGGTGGTGGATTTGTCTCTAAATATGAAAAAAAAATCAAAAAAGAAAATGTAAATTCCACAAAAAACGATCTAGTTAAATACAAAAAATGGAATGAAAGTAAAGAAGGGCTTTTCCCCTCTTTCCGCTGTTGGTGCTCTTCTGAAATTATTTTAGAGAATAAAAAATATACCTTGTCGATAATTGCAAGTTTTTCATTTACAGATTGCCTTTGAAACATTTGAACTCCAGCTTTTATTGGTCCTAAGTTAACCCGAACAAGAAGTACTTTCATTCTGGGGAAATTGCGATTAAAACAAATGTTTGTCCACAATGCTCATATGTTAGAGCAATCGTTCTTGAAGAATTGGTAATAATATCAAATTTTGGCGTTAAGAGTACGGAGTTGAGGACGTGGTAGCCCTTCTCATATATAGAATTACTCCGGCTCATTTTAAGGTTTAATGTTATTCCTTACTATCATTTGAAAACCAAAATGTTTTATTTAACTTATGCTCGTTTTTTATATTTATATTCAGGGTTTTTTGCCTGAATATAGCAAAAAACCCTGACTATCTTTAACAAACTATCTTTACATGAAGGGTTTTCTTCTAGGGCACCTGCTTTACTTTAAAGTTATCCATAAGAACTACTTTCACCGTTTAAACTATATTCCAAAACTTAGCAAAAAACCAGAAAGAATAAAAAAACGAAAAAAAAACAAACAAACTGAACCTTAATGCCACCTTTAAAAATTTAAACAAAGAATTTTTCAACAGCTGCAAAGACAAAATCAACCCCTTTCTGGATGGTTGTGTTTATAGAGGTTCTTGCTTTTGTAATGGATTCTATATTGTAAATTATTTGAAAAAAACTACGTTTTCTAAAGAGTTAAAGAGGCTGAGTTACAAGGTCGAACCTTAAAACGTACAGGGATTAGGAGGCACAGTTGGGGGGCTGCCGCCCAAAACCCCCTCTTTCGCAGCATTTAAATAAAAAAAAAAGTTTTTTAAACTTAAAGTAAGGAGCGACATTAAAACTTAAAACGAACAGAAATTATTCCGTATATGAAAGGGGCTGTGCCCTCCTCAACGCCTCGCTCTTTACGCTAAAGTTTGACTTTCTCACAACTCTTTTTTTTAAACAATAAAAACTTTAGCGTAAAGAGCGAGGCGTTGAGGAGGGCACAGCCCTTTTTATATACGGAATAATTTCTGTTCGTTTTAAGATTTAATGTCGCTCCTTACTTTCAGTTTAAAAAACTTTTTTTTTATTTAAAGGCTGCAAAAGCGGGGGGTTTGGGGGCGGCAGCCCCCCAACTGTGCCTCCCTGTACGTTTTAAGGTTCGACCTTGTAACTTGGGAAAGTTGTGTGATTACGGAATAATTTCTGTTCGTTTGAAGTTTTAATGTCACTCCTTACTTTCAGTTTAAAAAACTTGTTTTTTTTATTTAATTTCTGATCGTTTTTTAGTTACTGCAGCTTTTATTTTGGCTCGCTGTCATTTAATAAGTAAACAAAATTTGCATAAAATTTTACTTTTCTTTTGCTAAATGGCTGTCTCTAAATTTGGTTCTGACGTAATTTACAAATTAACTTACGTAACGAACTTCTATATTCGTATATTTTTCTTCTGGCAAAAAATGCACAACTCCGCATTTTTGTAGATAGGAGCTTGAAACCTATGTTATAGGGTTTTCTGATACGCTGAATCTGACAGTGTGATTCTTATTAAATTTTTTTAACTTTTAGGAGATATTTCCCCCCTCTTTGAAAAATCAGGTAAGTTTTCTCAGGCTCGTAGCCTTTGATGAGTAATACTAAACTTAATAAAATTCATATATTTAGAATCAGCATTATAAGCCCATTCTTTTGATACATTTATTGACATCAAAGTTCCGTTTTTAAAAGTTTGGCTTACTATTGAGCCGTATCGCTTGTTTGTTTTTTGTTTTTTTTTTCATTACGTATATGTTATTACGTATATGATGGGGTTCTCCCATTAGTCAATACCACGCTCTTTACGTTAAAAGTTAAAAAAAATTTTAATTCACACACCCCTGAATCACAAAGGCCGTTTAATTAGAATAGATAGCTCTTTTGAAAGCACTAAGAAAAACTGTAGCGTAAAGAGCGAGGTATTGACTTGGGGGAGAACCCCCTCATATACGTAACAATTTCTGTTCGTTTTAAGTTCTAATGTTGCTTCTTACTTTCAGTTGAAAAAACTTGTTTTTTTAATTTAATTTCTGATCGTTTTTTAAATAATGCTTGGAAGTCCGGCACCCCCTTCATAGAAATTTCACTTGCCCCAAAGAAACATCCTCCACGGAAAGATTCTCCAGAGTAACCCCCTCCTCCAGCCCCCCCCCCCCCCTCACCAGAAAAAAATTCTTCCTGAAAATGTCTGTATACTTCCCAATAACCAATACAATATGTAAGCAATGGGCAAAGTTCATAACTTGCAACCCTTCCCCTGGGAACTGTGGGGGATTAAGTCATCCTAAAAAACATATTTGTCAGATTTTCGACTAGGTTAAACAAAATGGCTATCTCAAAATTTTAATTGGGTGACTTTGAGAAAAAAATGAGAGTGGGAGGGGGCCTAGTTGCCCTCCATTTTTTTTGGTCACTTAAAAAGGGTACTAGAACTTTTAATTTCCGTTCGAATGAACCCTCTTACGATATCCTATGACCCTGGGTCAATACGATTACCCCTGGGGAAAAGAAAAAAAAAAAAATAAAAACACTTCTGTGATCTTTATTCTTGAAAAAATGTAAAAGTACACATTTTAGAAGATAGGAACTTGAGACCTCTGCAGCAGGGTTCTCTGATACGCTGAATATGATGGTGTGAATTTTATTAAGGTACTATATTTTTTAGGGGGTCTTTCCCCCTTTTTTCCAAAATCAGCCAAATTTACTCAGGCACTTAACTTTTGAAGGGTAAGATTAAACTTGATTAAACTTATATATTTGAAATCAGAAATAAAATTTTATGCTTTTTTTTTATCTATTGGTACCAAAATTCGGTTTTTTAGAGTTTTTGTTACCATTGAGCCGAGTCGCTCCTTACTTACAGTTCGTTACCACGAACTGTTTATAACCATTTTAGAATCATGTTTTTGTAATCTTGCGTAGCACAGTGGATACTGTGTTGGAATTATAATCTAAATGTCTCTGGTTCCATTCCAGACGCAGGCAAATATTAGCACAATTGTCAATTGAAAATCTAACAAACTTCTATTAATAACCGCTATATGACACCTTCCGTCTTGACTAATTATATGGCTACAACCCTGATGAATATGAAAATCAAAAACAGGAAAAAGCCTATTGGCTTTTCTTATTAGGAATATTAAGGAATATTTCTTATTTAGGAATATCAAGTCCAATATAAATTTTTCCTTTACTAGATTTCAGGTATATTAGATAAAACTTACATAGTCCCCATTTATAATAAACTATATCGATCCCTTATGTAATTACTTAACTGTCCACTACAGTTTGTTCTTTACTTCAGTATCTACTGGAGCTCGTTCTTTACTATATTTTGTTAAAGCTCTAAAGGACTTTATATATATCTACATGCTTTTGATTATGTTAAAAATACGATTTTGATCTATATTCAATTCTCGTTATGCAAACCAAGGGTCAATTAGTTTCATATATAAGGTTATTTGACAAGGTGGTTCTGAGAGTGTACTTCTTTTTTGGATCTGCCTCTATAAAATATTGATTTTGTTTTAATTTTTTTTTTAATTACATAAACACGTAGATGGGACAAGTTCCTGATGTTATAATAACATAAGCGACTACAGTGGTATAGAAGTATGCAGTTTTTCTGAAATATATGATATACTTTAAAAAAAAAATTAATTACAAAAGGACAGTAGATGTGACAATTTCCTTTGAAATGAGTCGTTAAACATCTCTCTGCCATATTTCCGTCCCCACTATCTGAAAGACAGATGCTTTATATGCAGAATATTGTAGTTTCAGCCACTTTTCTTGATTTTCAAGCCAATATATTTCGCTTGTTGTTCAAGCCAAGAGACGGTAAGTTTTCCAAGTAAGAGTTTTTGACAAGGCGGTTCTAATAGTGTACTTCTTTTTCGGTCTGACTATATTCTTAAGAGTTATGTGTCATTATATTTTCCTTAGTATTGGACGTGATCGTCTCTTACTAGGTTGCTAGCTTCATAAAAACCTTTAATACTCCCTGGTCATAACTTACAACCCTTGCCCCTAATCTCTGGGGTTTGTTTCAACCCAAAAAGCCTTGTTATATGATATTTTGAACATTTTGAATAGAATGGCTATCTGAAAATTTCTATTAGATTCATTTCAGGAAAGTACAAAGTGTGTGTAGGGGGGAGAGGGTAGCTGCCCTCTGATCACTTTGACTCTTAAAAAGGGCACTAGAGCGTCTGATTACCAATCCAATGAACCCCCTTTGAAGTCTATATGACCACACTTTCTACAAAAACCCCACATGTCCCCAGAGCAAAACTTACAACCCTTCTCCTGAGGGCTTGGAGGATTTGTTATCCTCAAAGACATAATTTCCAGACCTTTCTGATAGGCTTAACAAAATGGCTATATCAAAATTTTGGTTGGAAGTGTTTGGGGAAATGATAGGCGTGGAGGGAGACATTTGTCCTCTGATCACTTTCGACTGATAAAAAAAGGCACTAGTCCTCTCAATTTTCAATCGAATGAGCCCTTTTTGAAGCTTCTACGACAAAATTTCTATAAAAATGTTAAATGCCCCAAGGGCATAACTTAAGACCCTTGTCCTGAGGGCTATGGGGGGGGGGATTGTCATCCTCAAAGATCCAATTTCCAGGCCTTTCAACTACGTTGAACAAAATGGCAATATCAAAACGTTGATCGGGAATATTTGGAGAAATGATGGGCGTGGGGAGGGGGTTATCCCTCTGATTACTTTCGACTAATAAAAAGGGCAATAGCCCTCTCAATTTCCAATTGAAAGAGTCTATTTTTAAGTTTTTACGACAACATTTTCTATATGACAGTATATGCCGGAAGGGCATAACTGACAACCTTAGCCCTGAGGGCTGTTGGGGGTTGTCATACTAAAAAAAATTTTATGGAACCTTCAACTACGTTCAACAAAAATGCCCTATCAAAATGTTAATCGGAAGTGTTTGGGGAAATGATGGGTATGGGGGGGGGGGGGGGCCCAGTCGCCCTCCGATCGCTTTTGACTATTAATAAGGGCACTAGCCCTCTCAATTCCCAATAATAAAAACCTTATACGCCCCCAGGGCATAACTTACAACCCTTGTACTGCGGGTTGTGGGGGGGGGGGAGAGGTTGTCATCCTCAAAGACTTAATTACAAGAACTTGAAACTACGTTAAACAAAATGTCCATTTCAAAAATTTTTTTGAATGTTTTTGGGGAAATGGTGGGTGTTAGAGGGCGGTTAGTTGCCCTTTAATCATTTTCGACTATTGAAAAGGGTACTATCTCTTTAAATTTCCAATCGAATGAACCATTTTTGAAGTTTCTACATTAACGCTTTCTTTAAAAGCCTTATATGCCTCCAGGGCATAACTTACAACCCTTACCCTGTGGGCCTGTGGGAGGTTTGTAATAGTAAAAGACCTAATTTCCAAAACTTTCAACTACGTTGAAAAAAATGGCTATATCAAAATTTTGATTGGATATCTTCTGGGAAATGGTGGGCGTTAGAGGGGGGTTACTTGCCCTCCAATCACTTTTGACTATTTAAAAAAGCACTAGCCCCTTGAATTTACAATCCAATGAGCCCTTTTTCAAGTTTCTATGACAAAGCTGTCAATACAAACCATATAGGCCCCCAGGGCATAACTTACAACCTTAGCCCTGAATGCTCTAGGAGAGTGTCATCCTCAAAGACCTAATTTCCAGAACTTTCAAATACGTTGAAAAAATGGCTTTCTAGAAATTTTGATTGGATGTGTTTGGGTAAACGGTGAGCGTGAGAGGGGGATTAGTTATCCTTCAATCACTTTCGACTATTAAAACGGGCACTAGCCCTCTCAATTTCCAATTGAATGAGCCCCTTTTGAAGTTTCTACGACAACGCCATGTATAAAAACCTTATATGCCCCCAGGGCATCACTTACAACCTTTGCCCTGGGGGCTCTCGGGGGTTCGTCATCCTCAAGTACATAATTTCCAGAACTTTCAACAACGTTGAACAAAATGGCTATCTCTAAACTTTGATTGAATGTGTTTGGGGAAATGGTGGGCGTGAGAAGGGGAGGGGCTCTGTTACTCTCCATCCGTTTTCGACTATTAAAAAGGGCACTAGCCCTTTCAATTTCCAATCAAATGAGCCCTGTATGAAGTTTCTACGAAGAGACTTTCTATATAAATCATATATGCCCCCAGAGCAAAACTTACAACCCTTACCCTGAGGGTTTTGGGGGAGGCAGGGTTGTCATCCTCAAAGACCTAATTTCCAGAAATTTCAACTACGTTGGACAAAACGAATATCTAAACTTTTTGATTGGATGTGTTTGGGGAAATGGTGGGCGCGAGAGGCGGGTTAGTTGTTCTTCAATCACTTTCGACCATTAAAAAGACCTCTAGCCCTTTCAATTTCCACTCGAATGAGTCCTTTTTGAAGTTTCTACGACAGCTCAATCTATAAGAACCTTATATGCCCCCAGGGCATAACTTACAACCCTTGCCCTGAGGGCTCTGGGGGGGGGGGGTCATCCTCAAGGACATAATTTTCAGAAATTTTAAATACGTTGAAAGATTTCATAATTTTTATTCTATGTTTTTGGGGAAATGGTGGGCGTGAGAGGGGGGGGGGTAGTTGCCCTCCAATTACTTTCGATTATTAAAAAGGGTACTATCCAATTGAATTTCGAATCGAATAAGCCCTATTGGAAGTTTCTACGACACGTTTTCTATAAAAACCTTATTTGCCTCCAGGGCAAAACTTACAGTCATTGCCCTGAAGGCTGGGGGGGTGTTGTCATCCTGAAAGACCTAATTTCCAAAACTATCAACTACTTTGAACAAAATGGCTATCTAAAATTTTGATTGAATCTGTTTGGGGACAAGATGTAGGTGAGAGGGGGGGTTAGTTGCCCTTCAATCACTTTCGACTGTTACAAATAGCACTAGCCCTTTGAAGTCCCAATCGAATGAGCCCTTTTTGAAGTTTCTACGACAAAGTTTTTAATAAAAACCTTATATGCCCCCAGATCATAACCTATTACCCTTGGCCTAAGGACTGTGGGGGGATCGCCCTGCTCAAAGATATAATTTCCAGAACTTTTAACTACATTGAACAAAATGGCTATGCGTTTGGATGTGTTTAAGGAAATGGTGGGCGTGGAAAGGTGTTAGTTGTCTTCCAATCACTTTTGACTATTAAAAAGGGCACTAGCCATTTCAATTTCAAAACAAATCAGCCTTTTTAAGTTTCTACGACAAAGCTTTCTATGAAAACCTTATATGCCTCCAAGGCATAACTTATAACCCATGTTCTGAGGGCTGGGATGGGGGGGGGGGTTGTCATCCTCAAAGATCTAATTTTCAGAACTTTCAACTACACTAAAAAAAATTGATGTCTCAAAATCTTTAGTGGAGGTATTTGGGGAAAAGGTGGGTGTGACAGGGGGATTAGTTGCCCTCCAATCTCTTTCGACTATTAAATAGGGCACTAGCACTTTTAATTTCCAATCGAATGAGCCCTTTTTGAAGTTTCTACGACAATACTTTCTATAAGAATCTTATATGGTACCAGGGCATAACTTACAACCCTTGCCCTGAGGGTTGTGGGGGATTGTCCTCCTCACAAACATAATTTCTATCTGGAAATTAACTACGCTGAACAAAAGGGCAATCTCAAAATTTTTATTGGATGTATTTGGGGAAATGGTGGGTGTGGAAGGGGTGTTAGTTGCCTTCCAATCACTTTCGACTATTAAAAAGACACAAGCCACTCTAATTTCCAATCGAATGAGCCCTTTTCGAAGTTTCTATGACAACTCCTTCGATACGAAGTACCCAAGTCTAAGAAAAATAATAATAATAGACTGTGCCAACATTGTTCTGTACATAGGCAGCGCTATTGTGCCGCCTATGATGTACCGATCCTTTATATAAGAAGTTTAGCTTTTACTAGGTCGCAGCAACTGCAGCCATGGGATAAGTATTTCTTCGTAATGAGCTCTAGAGTTCATTCTTTGCTATAATATCGATCCTTTATGGACCCTTCTTTTCAAAATGATAGACTTATATAAACAACATTTATCAAGAAATATAGACCGACCATTTATATAAACCCTGACTACAAACAGGAAAAAGCCTACGGCTTTTTCTTCTTTGGAATAGTAAGAGACGAATAGAGAATCAGGCAGCTAGCTTAGACCAATATATGAAATGGTTTGTTCTTCTAATGATCGTCTTCTAATATAAAAAATAAACTATTTCAAGATTGTGTCCCTGAAAGCCTGAGTGGCGCAGTGGATAGTTTGTTAGAATTATGCTTCGAAGGTCGCAGGTTCAATTCTTGCCGTGGGTAATTTTTATACATTTATCAATCTACGTCAAAACAAAACTTCAATTGATAACTACTACATGAGATTCTCTTGACTGACACCATTTAATAAAAATATGAACTGAACTATAATGATCCTTTATTTAAAACAGTTTCAATTCACAAATAAAATTTTTGTTACCCCTAAAGGAATTACTGCATTTTACATAACTATATCTACATGTTTCTTAGAATATTAAAACTAATATTTTGATTTTTGCATGCAATATCATGTTAATAATATTTGCTACTACAGCGCTATACAAAAGTGCAGTTTCCGTAAAAGATTGATTCTATTTTAAAAACCATTTTGTTTTTAATTACAAAAGACACTAGTAATAAGTATATATATATTATATATATATATATATATATATATATATATATATATATATATATATATATATATATATATATATATATATATATATATATATATATATATATATATATATATATATATATATATATATATATATATATATATATATATATATATAGACACAAGTACATATAAACCGATCACTCATGATCCTACTGATCAATTTACTAATAATATTATAAATGAATTATAACAGCTAAAACAGAATGGTAAAATCACACCACAATTATACAACAAATTTTACCCCCGTGGTAGTTTCTGTCCAAAATTTTACGGCTTACCAAAACTGCATAAACAAGGTATTCCCCTAAGACCTATCGTAGCATTTACTAAAGCCTCCGCTTTCAATATTGGAAAATGGCTTTGCACAGCTTTCAAACCTTTACTGTATTCACAAAATTCCTACAAAAATCAGTAATTCGGCAGATTTGGTTAAAAAACTTAATAACACAAGTATTTCAGAAAACACAATAATTAGTAGTTTTGATATTATTTCCATGTACACGAATATAGATGTGGCTACTTCTGAGCAATTATTAAAAAACCAAAATAGAAGAAAATTATCACTTAATCGAAGAATCAGCGACAGGGATTGATGGTGAAGTTTTATTTAATCTTGTTAAAATCTGTAATAAGTTTCCAATGTATTTTCAGTTTCGTGATTCTTTTTATCAACAAATAAATGGGTTACCAATGGGAGCAGCTCTATCCGGCCTACTGGCTAATATTTATGTCGAGAACCTTGAAAATTGGGCATTAAATTCTTATTTTTTAAAACATGTCTATTGGGGTCGTTACATGGATGACGTAATTTCACTTTGGAATTATAGGGAAACTGAACTTCGGGGTTTCCTAGATCATCTTAATACTTATGATATAAATTTGCAGTTTAACCTAGAAATTTAATTTGAAAATAAAATACCATTTTTAGATTTGCTAATTATCCGTAATGCTAATAATTTTGACTTCACTATTTATAGAAAACCAACACAAAACAATAGATATCTTCATTTTAATTTAAATCACCCCCCACAAGTTAAAAGAGCAGTTGTAACTTCTTTCATTGATCGTGCCCTGAACATTTGCTCCGATTCATACATAAAAGCAGAAATAAATTTTATCAGAGATATTTTATTTTGTAATGGATACCCCATTCTTTTTATCAATAATACGATTAACCATAGACTAAAAAGACATTTTCGTAAAATCAACGATATTTCACTATGTGAGGCTCCGGAAAAACCCTCTAATATAATTTATCTTCCGTACATCCCAAGAATCACCACAAAAATAAAAAATATTTGCACAAAAAACAATCCGTATTTAGTTTTCACCAATAATTTTTAAATCACAAATTTCTTAAACCCCGGTAAAGATAAAACCCCAGTTACTCGCCAAAGAGGGGTTTATCAAATACCATGCAATTGTGGCAATTACTACGTTGGCAAAACTAATCAGAATCTTGAAAAACGGAAACACCAGCATAAAGAAAACATAGACAGAGCGTTAATTGCTAATAATTCTAATAACTCCTTTGATTCTGCTTTAGCTAGCCATATATTTGATAATCCCAGCCACACAATACTTTTTGAAAAATCTTCTCTCATTAGTAGTGATTTGGGAATAAAACAGGTGGTCCGGGAATCCATCGAAATTAGGCTCAAAATGAATAAAAATATTTCCTTAAATAGGGACTTAGGAGAATATTCACTGAATTCTTTATACTCAAATTTAATTAAAAATGATCTAACAAAATATTTTATTAAACCAATTGACAATAGTATTGAACCCGTTACAAAAAGGCCTTTGAGACTGGCTGCTAAAAAAGCAAGATTAGCTTTGAAAACTTGCAGTTAATAATTTCATTTTATTTCGTTTGAATGAATTCATCCTCTCTCATCATTTTATTTGTCAGTCCTGGTTGAACTTCGTTGAAGTGAGGATACTGGGGCTGTTTTAAAGGTTTTTTAAAAGCGTTTTTTTTAAAAAAAGCATTTTTAGTTTTGAACTTCATATTTTAATGTAAGTTTGTTTTTATATATATTTTTTCTTTGGTGTTGTGCTGAAGACGGCCCTTGGACATAGGGCCGAATATTCACCGATTTAAATTGCACTGTCTTGAAAAAAAAAAAAAAAATCCCTATTTTTTTTAAGTTGTGTTTGTTTGAAAAGACACTAGATGTAGCAATTTCCCTTAAAATTAGTAATTAAACAGCTCTCTATATTCCAGTGCCCAGCTATCTTTGGGGAAAAAGATAAAAAGATACTGTCGATGCAGAATATCGTGGTTTCAGCCACTTTTCTTGATTTTCAAACCAACATATTTTCCTTGTTATTCAAGCCAAGGGACAGTTAATTTACTATATAGGGGTAATGGACAAGGCGGTTCTAATATGTACTTCTGTTTTTGATCTGACTCCAGTTTTAGGAGCTATGGGCTATTTTGTTTTTTACTATAGGACGTGATCGTCTCTTACTAGGTTGCTGGCTACCGCTGCAACCTGGAAAATGGAAATTTTAACACTATACAACTTTGGTCCTTATATATAGACTTACTGTTTACGCTATGTATTCTAAAATCCTTCTCATATTATGATCATGATGTCGTAATATACCGATGTCATCAGGGGTAACGTCATAATATAGTGTTTTTCTATCTGCGTCATAGTTCTAATAAAACTATGATGATATTCATTATCTAGTAAATAAAAAGTGCAGTTCCTTGTAAAAATATTGATTTTATTTTAAATGTTTTTTTTTTTAATTACAAAAGCAAGTAGAGGTGACAAATTCCTAATGTTATAATAACACAAACTACTACAGTATTAAAGAAAAATACAGTTTTTCGTACAAAATTGATTAAATATCTAAAATTATTTTTTAATTACAAATGTGTTTTAATACTATCAATTTTCTTTAAAATGAGCCATTGAACAACTCTCTACGATGTTCCAGTGCCCCGCTATCTTAGGATTGGAAAAAAAGATGCCGTATGCAGAATATCGTGGTTTCAGCCACTTTTCTTGATTTCCAAGCCAATACGGTAAGTTTTGGCCTGTTACGGTAAGACGGTAAGTTTCCTATACAGGGGTTTCGGACAAGGCGGTTCTAAAACAGTACTTCTTGTTTTGATGTGACTCATTTTTGGGAGTTAAGGTTTATTATATTTCTTAGTATTGGACGTGATTGTCTATGAATAGGTTGCTAGCTACCGCTGCAACCCGGATAAGGTCTGTTTCAGCTGTATCGTAGTCTTAGAGATCATAATTATGAACGGTGATGTACTCGTTCTTGAACATTTTAAGTAAAAACAAAATTATTTCAAATGCAAATCAAGAGCAAACACTAAACAGAATTTTGCCTTTTTTACCAAAACTTCAAGAATAAATGCTGTATCACGATAGTAATTTGAAAAACATGGAGCCCTGTCTTAATCAAAATTCCTCAAAAATACCATGGGAAGTTCCATTTCAAACTTTTGAAATGCAATTAGTAAACAAAACACGTTAAATTACTAACTGGTAACATTTTTGGCACTCTAAAATGCTTTCACTAAAGCAATAGCCCAACTTTAACCTAAAGAGTAGTTGTCGATAGTGGCCGCACATTTCCTTATACACAGGATAATTTAAATTTTTATTTAATTTTAGTATTCCACTTAATTACCATTTAAAACACTTTTTTTCAAAAGTAAATTTCACGTGGCAAGAAAATCCATGGTAACTTCGGTATAACTTAACATTGTTCTTAAATACAAAAGCAAGTAGAGGTGATAAACTCCTGATGTTATAATAACATAAGCTACTACAGTGCTATAAAAAAAAATGCAGTTTTTCGCACAAAATTTATTATATTTTTAAATTTATCATTTTTAATGCAAAAGATTTTTACTCCATCAATTTCCTTTAAAATTAGCCAGTAAACAGCTCTTTACGATGTTCCAGTGCCCCGCTATCTGAGGAAAAGATAAAAGATGCCGTATATGCAGAATACCGTGATCGTAGCCACTTTTCTTCATTTTCAAGGCAATATATTTCCCTTGTTGTTCAAGCCAAGGTACGGTAAGTTTCCTGTATAGGGGTTTCGGACCAAGCAGTTCTAATAGTGTACTTCTTGTTTTGATCTGAGTCATTTTTAGGAGTCATGGGCTATTATATTTCTTAGAGTTGAACCTGATCGTCTCTTACTTGGTTGCTAGCTACTGCTGCAACCCGGATAAGGACTCTTTCAGGTGTATAGTAGTTTTAGAGATCGTAATCACGAATGGTGATGTGCTCGTTCTTGAACATTTTTAATAAAAAAAAAATGTTGAAATGAAAATCAAAAATCAAAAGGGGTATTAAAACGTAAATTGAACATAAATTATCCTTTTACAAGACGGCGCAAACACTAAACAGCGTTTGATCTTTTCCCCAACACTTCAAGAATAAATGCTGTAGCACGACAGTAATTTGATAAAAATGGTGCCCCGTTTTGATCAAAATTCCTCAAAAATATCATGAGAAGTTTCATTTCAAACTTTTGAAATGCACTAAGTAAACGAAACACTTGAAATTACCAACTGGTAATATTTTTGGCACTCTAAAATGCTTTCAGTAAAGCAATAGTTCAACTTTAATTTAAAGAGTAGTTGCCGATGGCGGCCGCAGCTTCCTTATGTGGAGGAAAATTTTAATTTTTATTCAATTTTAATATAACACTTAATTACCATTTAAAACACTTTTTTTTCGAAAGTAAATTTGACATGACGGGAAAATCCATAGTAACTTCGGTGTAATTTAACATTGTTCCTAGCTCCCTGGTCAGAATTTATTTTCTGCTTCTTACGTAGGCCAGAACTCATACTATAGAAGTTGAATTCAGCCTCGATAAAAATGTCTAGCTAGCAGAAACCCGATAAAAAGATAAATGACCAATCCCGATCACAAGACCAATACCAAATAGAGAAAAATAAGTTTGCAATCGATTTTCCTTATTAAAACTTTTAGATTAGGTGGAAATTAGTACATTTTTCTTTTGCCTCAGTGTGATAGCTTTTCGAGACTGAAGTTCAATTTTTCCTTCGGTCTCAACAGTTTCTGGCTGCAGAACTAAAGAGCTGTGTTATATTTACAAACCTTGTGTTTGTACACGACTACTATAATATAACAGATAAAGCAAATTCCTGGAATAAACACAAATTGGTAATAGTAGAACGGAATTACAAATTTCGTTCCGGCCTACTCGGAAGGCCTCCTAGTTTCTAGTTTTATAGCGGGGCTGTTAAACATAAGAATCGTACACTTCTGGAAAAAAGCATAAAAACTGGTGTAAATATAGATTAAAGCACGGGAAATCTAACAGTGACGGGAAGCACGTCGAGCGGGCGCTCTTGAGCGACTTTTCGAGCGCCCGAAGTGCAAAAAATTCCCAAGTTTACCAGTATCTCTACAGAAGCATCAACACCTCTGAATATACATTTTAAGACATAAGGATTCCTATGGCGGCTATATAAAAAGTAAAGGATCGCCCAGAAGCGCACAATAGAGTGCTAAAGAAAACTGCGTAAAGCGTAAAAAAGGAGCGCCTGTTCCATATAATATCAAAACAGGCAAAATCATAGTTTAGAGTACTAGAAGTCCGAAGATTACAAGCAACAGCCCGAGTCTGCGCATCAAAGCGCAAATTTGTGCGCTCACGAATGCGCAAAACGCGCCGAACTGATGGAAAGTTTGAAGAAACTCCAAAAAAGGTGATAATGTAGTACAAAATATGGGGAACTCTTATAGCACCTTTGCAATTGCTGAAAAGTGCGCTAAAAGCAAAAAACTCATCTGCTTGTTACAAAAAGTTCAGATTTGGTAGAAACACGGTTTGAAATACCAAGAGTCGAGTGATGCTGAAAAGAAAGTGAATTCGTCAGCCAGAATCCAGTCCTGGCATGTCTTAATGCCCGCTTCAAGCACGAAAATAGACAAATTTACAAAACACTAGTTTCTTAAAACAAGCGATAACTCGAAATGACATCGAATATGCAATACGAAGCGTGATTTAGAGCGCCCAGCAGAGCCCACGACACTTAACGACACGACAAGAATGAAGGATTTCGAATACTCATAGAGACCTATATGGCACTTTTTCTTAGATGCGCAACCAAAAAAGTCATTTACGTTTGCAAGTTTAGCTAACTTGTCTTGATTGTCATTGTTATTGGAAAATGGAATACAAAATAAGGCAATAATTATCACATAATATGATACTTCGCTGAGATATCAGATCACATGCTGAACAACCGATATTCTAAGTTATGCTTAAACCTTAAAAGGCACATCAAATACATAATTTACAAAAATTCATTATACTTGGCAGGACCCGTGGCAAGAAAATAACTCGATGCACTCATGTGAGCTGCTCTTGCAGTTGCAGCACTTAGAACATTCCTTGTTGTAACTGCATCGTATAAGCTCTTGACAGGCGACAGAAGCTTGGGACAGGGTTGACCATCGGGGAGCCCAAAGGCTGTCTTTTCCCAACCGTAATTGTTGGGGTTCTTTCCGGGAATAATGGCAAGATGAGAACCAGACCATACCTCGGTTTGAAGGTAAGCGTGCCGAATATGCTGGTTTAGTGCATCCTGGGTTGGCGGAAGTCTGTCCATGGATGATTCTTTTTTGTGAACAGATACTTCCTCAACTTGTTTACCTACTCTTTCCCATGGGATCTGTCATATACATGCACAATGAGCTTTACAATCTCTGCAAATTCGTTTTCAGTGAGTTCTTGAAGAGGAGAAGACAGGCGGCTGAAGACCGGTCTTATGGCACCGTGCGCTTCCCATGCTTTCCAAAACCCTCCTTTGCCTTGCCACAGGAATGCGGACACAGTGTCGCAGCCACTTAGAGCATGGAATAAAAGCAGTGACTGCACCTTTTTTTGCCAAGTGCAGTTGCTAATTATTGAACAAGAATGCAGCGGAAACTCTTCCCTTGGCCGTATGCTACGTACAGTTGATCAATTCTAATAAGAAAGTACTTTGTGATGAGCAGAACAACTACATATGAATAAACCGTTCTGACAGTGATGAATTTCATATTACAGCGCGCTTGATGAAGGCAGTGTAGGACTATCCTGTTATCTCTCTCCTCGTGGCTGCTAGGATGAATTTTAGCCAGATTAGGTGGAATTGTACTTCTTGCACTATCACCAGAAGTCACGACCACCAAATGATTGGTAACAGTGTCGTAATTCTTTTTTTGCCATGAACTCGAATAGGTTCTGCTTGTTGTATGAACACTGAAAGAAACTAGCCCAGTTTTTTGGAATTGGCGTTGTTTCTTCAACCTTTGTCAGATATATAGCCTTGCCGCGTTTTTCTCGTGTAGAAGTTTTCAAACTGTCAGACTTATAAACGCCAAGGACAACATCAATTCGCTGTTTTTCACTTGGGAACTGCTTACGAAGGTATTGGCCGATTTCTTCTGTAATATGTTCGCCAAACGTCTTGCTTTTTGGCTTTATAAAGTGAACTGGGACAGCACCACCAAAAACCATGGAATCGGGGTGAGGTGTCTCGATCACAACTTCAGAAGAATAAGCTGTGAGCAGAGTTACAATATCAGAATTCGTGCCGAATCTAAGATTACCCTGATCAGCGATTGAAGGAAGGAAAGGCAGGTTCTCGGGTTTGAAAAACTCTTCTAACTTAGTGCCTCTGGTGTTGCAGCCAATATAGAGTTTTGCAAATAGGGCCAAATCTGACTCGGCCATCTGAAGGATCAATTTCGACTTCGGTATCGATGATGGAATGGGAGTTGAAAATAATGGCATCTTGTTTTGGCGTATTGGTGAATCAATAGGCTTTGCACGTTTTACAAAATGCTCTTATCAGTATCATACTGGGATAAGCCAACCATTTCCAGACTGCGGTAACTCTCCTGGAATCGATGGAAAAGAGACTGTCATACATACTTTCGAAAGAATTAACCTATTCTATTAGGGTATTTACAAGGTTTTTAGTGTTTGTCTAGAACCTCTTCTGAAATGAAAAGCCCATTTCGTGATTTTCTGCAGTCCGCTGTTCCTTCAAATTTCAGAATTTTAAGTAATTTGGAAAGCAAAAATTTGGATGGTTTTGACTTTTTAGCACTTTGGGTGCTTTATAAGACGCTATAGAGAAATGGATCCACTTCAAACCGATTACCCTTGTGTTTCCCCTATTTCATAATATAATTTCACTTTTTCCAGAGTTTCTCAAAATGTTCCATCATTTTTGTATTTTTGCGCGCTTTTGAGCGCGCAAATACGCGCTTGGACAGACAAACTCGAGCTGCTTCCTGTAATAGTCGAACTTCTAGTACTCTAAATTATGTTTTTGCCAGTTTTGTACTCCATTGAATAAGTGCTTCAATTTTAAGCTTTACGCACTTTTTAGCGCTCTATTGCGCGCTTCAAAGCAATCCGTTGCTTTTAATTTGCTACCTATAGAATCTCCATATCTCAAAACGTATTGTCAAAAGTTTTGATGCATCTTTAGAGAGACTGGTAAACTTGCGCTTTTTTTTCAAGCTTGCTGGATCATAATATTTGCAAAATTAAGAAATGGAAGTGTTATTCAGCATCACTGAATCCCAAGGAGAGGAGGCGAAGGGGGCGAGCCTATCTTGTACGATGTCCAAGTACAAATGCAGCAAATCAAGAAATTCATAGTATTCGAGAAATACAATGCTATACCGGCAAACAAAAGCACTTTTCTTTCAAGCCTTTACCCCCTAAAATAAATTTTTAATCTGGCAGGCCCCATCTACATACAAAAAAAAATTTGTTTCTCTCAATTATTATTTTAAACTGACGCGCATTCGTTTATTATAACAAGTCGGCCGTCAACAAATAAATCATGTTATCCACATTTTTTGCGGATTTGAGTTAAGACCAAAACAAACATGGTTGTTTTACGCGAGTATTAAGGAGGAATTAATATTTTTTATTACGGTTACCTCTGATTAAGCTAGTGTAAATTGCCTCTAGAAAGAGTTCGATTTCTGCTGAAATGCCACATATAAATCTACGTCTCTCTTAGGCCTTAGATAACCAACAAAGGTTTGGTCTGAGAATGCTTTTGATGTCTTTTTTACGATTTAAATAAGATCGAAACTCATTTATTCTTTCTTCTCCCAGGGAAATCATAATTGCTAAAATGCAAAAAGCTGGGTTAATCTAGGTTCACTTAGAGTTGCGTGTCACTCTAAGAGAAGCTAGATTAACCCAGCTTTTTGCTTATATCTCTCACTTATGTTGTGAGGGGGGGGTCCCAGAACAAATGTGCCCCTTCACCAGGTCACTTTTTACTGGTCTCGGCGTTTAGTTTTTGTGTGTGTGTGTGTGTGTGTAAGTTTTTGTGTGTGTGTGTGTAAGTTTGTTTTTGTGTTTTTTTTTGTGTGTGTGTCTGTTTGTTTGTTTGTGTTTGTGTGTTTTTGTGTGTGTTTATGTTTGTTTGTGTGTGTGTGTGTAAGTTTTTTTTGTGTATGTAAGTTTTTGTGTGTGTGTAAGTTTTTGTGTGCGTTTAAGATTTCTTGTGTGTGTGTAAGTTTTTTTGTGTGTGTAAGTGTTTTTGTGTGTGTGTTTTTTTGTGTGTGCGTTTATGTTTTTGTGTGTGTGTATTTTTTTTTTTGTTTGATTGCTTTTGTTATTCTTTTTTTTGTTTGTGTGTAAGTTTTTATGTGTGTGTAAGTTTTTGTTTGTGTGTGTGTGTAAGTTTTTGTGCGTGTGCAATTTTTGTGTGTGTGTGTGTGTAAGTTTTTTTGTGTGTGTGTAATTTTTTTTTGTGTGTAAGTTTTTGTGTGTGTGTAAGTTTTTGTGTGTGTGTAAGTTTTTGTGTGTGTGTAAGTTATTGTGTGTGTTTAAGTTTTTTGTGTGTGTGTGAGTTTTTGTGCGTGTTTAAATTTTTGTGTGTGTGTTAGTTTTTGTGTTTGTGTATAAGTTTTTGAGTGTTTGTATATTTTTGTGTGTGTGTGTAAGTTTATGTGTGTGCTTGTAAGTTTTTGTCTGTTTGTAAGTTTTTGTGTGTGTGTAAGTTTTTGTGTGTGTGTAAGTTTTTGTGTTTGTGTTAGTTTGTGTGTGTGCGTGTAATTTTTTTTTTGTGTGTATTTTTTTGTGTGTGTGTAAGTTTTTTTTTGCGTTTAATTTTTTTTGTGTGTATAAGTTTTTTTTGTGTGTGTAAGTTTTTGTGTGTGTGTAAGTTTTTGTGTGTGTAAGTTTTTTTGTGTTTCTGGATTTTTTGTGTGTGTAAATTTTTGTGTGTTTGAGTAAGTTTTTTTGTGTGTTTAAGTTTTTGTGTGTGTGTAAGTTTTTTTTTTTGTGTAATTTTTTTTGTGTGTGTGTAAGTTTTTGAGTGTGTGTGTAAGTTTTTGTGTGTGTGTAAGTTTTTGTGTGTGTGTAAGTTTTTTTGTGTGTGTGTGTGTGAGTTTTTTTGCGTGTGTGTAATTTTTTATGGGTGTTTAAGTTTTTTTTGTGTGTAAGTTTTTATGTGTATTTTTTGGTTTTTTTTTTTTTTTTCGTTTTTGTTTGTGTGTCAGTTTTTATGTGTGTGTAAGTTTGTGTTTGTGTTTATGTTTTTGTGTGTGTGTAAGTTTTTGTGTGTGTTTAATTGTTTGTGTTTGAGTTAGTTTTTTTGTGTTTGTAAGTTTTTGTGTATGTGTATTTTTTTTTTTGTGTGTGTTAGTTTTTGTGTGTGTGTAAGTTTTTATGTGTGTGTAGGTTTTTGTGTGTGTGTAAGTTTTTGTGTGAGTGTAAGTTTTTGTGTGTGTGTGTAAGTTTTTGTGTGTGTGTAAGTTTTTGTGTGTGTGTAAGTTTTTGTGTGTGTGTAAGTTTTTTTGTGTGTGTAAGTTTGTGTGTTTGTGTAAGTTTTTGTGTGTGTGTGTAAGTTTTTGTGTTTGTGTATGTTTTTGTGTGTGTGGTGTGTAAGTTTTTGTGTGTGTGTGTAAGTTTTTGTGTGTGTTTGTCAGTTTTTGTGTGTGTTTAATTTTTTGTGTTTTTTTGTAATCTTTTTTGCGTGTATAAATTTTTGTGTGTGTGCGTTATTTTTTGTGTGTGAGTAAGTTTTTGTTTGTGTGTTATTTTTTTTGTGTGTGTGTTATTTTTTGTGTGTTTTTTTATTTTTTTGTGTGTGTAAGTTTTTTTGTGTGTGTTAGTTTGTGTGTGTGTGTTAGTATTTTTGTGTGTGTGTAAGTTTTGTGTGCGTGTAAGATTTTGTGTGTGTGTGTGCAAGTTTTTTTGTGTGTGTAAGTTTTTGTGTGTGTGTAAGTTTTTTTTCGTGTGTAAGTTTTTTTTTGTGTGGAAGTTTTTGTGTGTGTGTAAGTTTTTTTTTGTGTGTGTAAGTTTTTGTGTGTGTGTAAGTTTTTGTGTGTGTGTAAGTTTTTGTGTGTGTGTGTAAGTTTTTTTTGTGTGTGTAAGTTTTTGTGTGTGTAAGTTTTTGTGTGTGTGTGTAAGTTTTTTTGTGTGTGCAAGTTTTTGTGTTTGTGTTATTTTTTTTGTTTGTGTTTGTTTCTGTGTGTGTTTTATTTCTTGCTTGTATTTTTTATTTTTTGTGTATGTGTAATTTTTTATACTTGTATTATTTTTTGTGGTTGTTTAAGTTTTTCAGTGTGTGTAAGTTTTTGTGTGTGTGTGTATTTTTTTGTTTGTTTGTTAGTTTTTGTTTGTGTGTTTTTTTTTTTGTGTGTGTTAGTTTGTGTGTGTGTGTACGTTTTTGTGTGTGTGTAAGTTTTTGTGTGTAAGTTTTCAGCCATGATTCATTCCCCGAACGAGTAACACCTTAGGTGCTCCGTGCCTGCGGTAGTTTTGGCTGAGGAGTGAAATAGCTTGTGAGATTAATGTTTTGAATTGATGAAAGAAAATTTTTTGGTGTGTGATTATTGCTTTGAACTGAAGAATTGCATGGAGTAAAAGAGGATTGGATTTGAGTCATTATAAACAGAGCCTTTGATTACCGACGTTGGAAAAGGTGTTTGCCGTGCCAAACGGCTAAAAGCACTGCACGCTAGCAACAACGTGGATAAACAATCGTTGCCGGCTGAGGTAAGACTATTTGTCCATTTTTTTAATTGATGCTTATTCATGGGGCGAAATAAAAGAAACCGTAAAGAAGTCTCATTCGAAGAGGATCAAAATGATTATTCGTCATCTTCACCTAAGGAGGGAGAAATTTTGTCAATTTCGACGCTGGCTCGGAGCTTTTATGAAATTCTAACTATAGTGAAAGACAATGGAAAAAAGCTTGACGGTATCACGGACCAGTTCAAATCTCTGGAAACCCGGGTCGAATCGCTTGAGGAAGCGCTATATGGCCAATCGCAGCAATTTTCGACGATCCAGACCCAAGTGGTGGCTCATGAGAATGAAATAATAAATGTAAAATCACAGATTAGTGTTGTTACAGCTGAGTCAGTGTTTCTCCGGGAAGAAAATAATCAGTTGAAAAATCGGTTAATGCATTGCGAGTATAGAATGAATGAGAAAAATATAGTGGTTTGGAATGTACATTGCGATGATAAAGAGGAAGCTAAAGCGATTTTCAAAACTGTTTGTGAAGAAGGACTAGGTTTAAACGAGACCCCATAATTTGCTGTTACAGAAGTAAAAAAAGAGCGTATATATTTTAAAGTTACTGTTCGGTATAAAGAATAAAAAATAACGATTCTGAAAAAGAGTAAAAAACTTAAAGGAAAGACTGTTTGCGGTCATAAAGATATTTATCTTAGTGATGATACTCCGACGGCAGTGAGAGATATTAGAAAACGGCTGATTGAAAAAAGATCAAAGCTTGCTGATTGTGGTATTCAAGCATGGGTAACAAAATCGGTTCCACCTCTCCTTTGTTTTGATCGGCCAAATGGCCTGCGTGTTTCTTTCTCCGTGAATGACGTGATTCCTGAATTGTCAGTGCCGATAAGTCCTCGAGGTGGGCCTATGCAATGCTAGGCGGGTTGTCATATTTATATTAATTATTTTAGTTTAATATGATTTTGAGTTATTATTTTGTTGTGCTTTTACTTCTTTGTTTTTTTTTGTGATAGCATATTGATATGAAGTAATGTTGTCTCGTGTTTTTTTATCTTCTTTTTTTAAAAAAGATGTTGTGGATGGAATAATGTAAAAAAAAAAAAAAAAAAAATGAGAAAAAGTATTAATGGTGTATAGTGTATAGCGCGGTGCGGAGCGGAGCGTACCGGGTTGTGATTGGAGTTCTTATGGATTGGTTTTGGCTTTCAGTGATACTAGGCCTGGAAACAGTAGTAGTGTTTTTTGGTTTTTATGAAGATATTTATGTTTCTAAATTAAAAGTTGCGCAGATTAGTCGTACTGAGGGAAAACGACTTGGAATGGAGATTACTTTTTTTTTGTTTTGTTTTTTTAATTGTTATTTTTTATTATGGTTTGCTGGTCATTTGGGGCATGGTGTGGTTTCTCTTAACGTGGGGTTAATATTTGATAATGGATAGAGATAATCGTGAAATTCCATCATCAAGGTTAAAAGAATTTGAGCGGAATTCTCTTTCATTTCAGTCAATTTTTCAAACTATTGTAGCTGGTGATGATGAAGATACTTCTAGTAACTTTGATATCCCAAAAAATCAATATATATTTATGAATGAGCTGGTAAGAAAAAATGTAAATACAAGTAGGATGTCGTTTTGGAATTCCCGGTGTTGGAGGACTGCGCAGGATGTGATTGAAATTTTTTTGTCGGATTCAGATAAAGATATATTAGGCCTATGTGAAACTTTTTTAGATGATTTTTCAATTGAAAATATACATGTAAAAGATTACCAATTTTTTCACATCGGTCGGAAAAGACAAAAACAAGGGGGTCTAGGTGTTTTGATTAAAAATTGCATACCAGCACGTATAAGGATTGTTTTTTTGCCAATGAATATTGAAATGATTTTTGAATCTTGTGTAGTTGAATGCTCTTTTCCAAATAATCGGAAGCTTTTAATTGCAGTTATTTACCGTACTCCGTCATCCAGCCAGATAGAATTTAAAAATCATTTTGAAAGTATGTTGGATAAATTAGCTAGTCTTAATAATCCTTATTTAGTTATGGGTGATTTTAATATTGATTTAATGAAACTCCTATCTTCAGATGAGAATAGAATAGATAGAAATATTTTGCAGTTTTTGGAGGGCCCACTATCTTATGGACTAAACCCCGTATGTTTTGTGCCCTCTAGAATAGCTGATACATCATTTTCACTTATTGATAATATTTTTTCACCTTATAGTGCTGTTAATACATTTATTATTCCTGATGATTCATCTGACCACTGTATAATTATGTCTGATTTTCTTATAAATTTTCCGCATAATAAAAAAAATCAAACCAAGCGTAGAGATTTTTCACATAAAAATGTGTTAAGGTTAAAAGAAGGGCTTGGTGATGTTGATTGGAGTCCTGTAATTGATGAGAAGGATCCGAACCAATCATTAGATAAATTTTATTATATTATGAATGAAAAGCTTGATCTTTTTTGCCCATATAAAAGCCCGAGAGGAAGGAAACTTACCCCAAAAAAACCTTGGATAAATGAATCACTTTTGAGATCTATTAATGAGAAAAATCGTTTATATAAAATTAGAATAAAATATCCCACGGAAATAAATATAACGCGTTTTAAAAATTATAAGAATATGCTGGTAAGGATCCTTAGAGTAAGTGAAAGACTTTATTATGAAAATTCTTTTCGAAATTCTGATTCCCCTAGAAAAACTTGGAGTTTGATTAAAGATAAAATTGGAAGAAATAAAAAGTTGTTACACCCTGAAGTGTTATTTGATATTAATGGTAAAGAATTTAGAGGACCACAAGCTGTTGCTAAGAAGTTTAGTGAATATTTTGCTAGTATTGGATCATCTGTTGTTTCAGGAGAAATTGACCTTTCTTCCCCAGATCGCATAAAAAATATCTACCGCCCACTGAAGATACGAGCATATTTATGGCCCCGGTTACTTTTGCAGAATTTCAAAAGGTCATTAAGAATTTAAAAAATGGTAATTCATTGGGATATGATGAACTTTCAACTAATTTGTAAAAAAATATTGCAGGTGAAATATTTGAACCATTGCTTCATATTTTAAATTTATGTATTTTCTCAGGTACATTTCCTAAAAGATGGAAAATTGCACGTGTAATACCATTGCATAAAAATGGAGATAAATCTGATACAAATAATTATCGTCCTATTGCAATTTTATCACCATTGTCTAAAGTATTGGAAAAAATTTTAAAAGGAAGGATTACTAATTATCTAGATAAAATAAATTTTTTTACCAAACATCAGTTTGGATTTAGGGCAGGCCATTCGACGGAACAAGCAGTTGCAGCTCTTGTATTAGAAATAAATGACTGCTTAGATAGTAATTATCATGTATCTACTGTTTTTTATGATGTTAAAAAAGCATTTGACACTTTAAACCATGAAATTCTTTTTGATAAAATAGAAAATTCCGGTATAAGAGGGAAAGGACTAGAAATAATAAGATCATACCTTTATAGACGTAAAATCGTGGTAGATGTTGATGGACATTTGTCTAGTTTAAATGATCTTGAAGATATTGGTGTCCCACAAGGATCGGTATTAGGTCCGCTTTTATTTTTGATGTATATTAATGATCTCCCACGATGTTTGCAGGGAAATAATGGTCTTGCAATTTTATTTGCAGATGACACAGCTGTTTCTGTTAAAGCGAAGGATTCATCTACATTAATTCAAAATCTGTTTAACACTGTTAGTTCAGTTAATCGATGGTTTGTTTCTAATTATTTGGTACCGAATTTTAAGAAGACTGAATTTATGGTTTTTGGTCATTCAAAACGTGCTACTAAAAAAATTTCATGTCAGGAGCTTCAAGTTGGTGAGCATAAAATACGTAGAGTTCAATCATATCGTTATTTAGGAGTTTTTATTGATCCCCTTTTGTCATTTCAAACTCATATTGATCATTTAAGGGTGAAACTTTCGCAAAATATTGGGTCTATGTATCGTTTGCAACATGTTTTTCCATTTTCAATTTTAAAAATAATTTATCATTCTTTGATTGCTCCTTATTTAAATTATTGCACAATTATTTATTTAAATACTTTTTGGACGCATATAAAACCCCTACAGATCCTTCAAAATAAAGCAGTGAGAATACTTGGAAATTTTTTACATCGTCCATCAAAACTTAGAGATGCATCGGAAACTGAAACATTATTTCTTTTCTTGAATTTATTTGATCTGAAACATATAAGAGAACTTAATATATCAATATGGCATTTTAAAATACAAGATCCTAGTAGTTATTTTTATGAAAAATCTCTGTTGATTCTGCCCCCTTCTTCGGCTCTTAGGTGTTCTGGAACATATCGAATTCCCTTTGTTAATTGTGAAAGATCTAGATTTTCAATTAGATACCAAATACCATTTATTTCAAATAAATATAGGCTGAAAGATAGAATTCAAATTGAGTCATTTCGGCAAATATCAGTTCTAAGGAAGAAAATATTAAAATTATGTATTGACCTGTGATGGTGGAATAGAAATTTTATTATTATTATTATTATTTTTTTTGTTTATATTTGTTACCCATGTTGGGATAGCCTTCCTTGCCCCACTTGTCCAGCGTTTGTTTTCTTTATGTTTGTTATGTTTTTTGTTTTTTTCTTTAACCAGGTTTTTTTTCTTTCTCTCTTTTGTTATGATGTGGAAATGTTTTTTTTATTTTGTTTGTTTGTTTGTTTTTTTTTTTTTTTTTTTTTTTTTTTTTTTTTTATTAATACCCAATTTTACGAGCTTTGCTCTCTGTTGGGGGTATATGTTTTTTTGTTATGTTGATTTATTCAAATAAAATCTTCTTC